>NC_044982.1:135716082-135810444 GCF_008728515.1 Papio anubis
GGCCTCCCAAAGTGCTGGGATTACAGGCTTGAGCCACCGCGCCCGGCCTTTGTTCTTGTTTTTAAGAGAAACAATTCTCGTGTTTTCCCACTAAGTATAATGAAGATTCTTGGGAGTTCTGAGTATAATGAAAATACTTTATAAACTGTCTCAACAGTACCATCTTCCATACATGGCAAGTCCTGACCTCTCTCTTAGGATCTAATTCATGGATCCTGCTACTTACTTGACATCTTGAATGTTTAATAGGCATCTCAAACCTAACCAGCCCCAAAGAGAGCTCCCCAATCCATGTGCAAAACCCACCTCTTCCCCCTATCCTTCCAGTCTTCCCTGTCTTAGCACATGGACTGCTGCTTACTGCCCTCGATAAAAGACGTGGGTTCCCTAAGCTCAGGGTTCTTCTAGAGTGCATCCCTTGCATCTGCCAGTGTCATTTGGCCCTTTTCATGTCTCCCTGTGGAACTGGGGCTCAAATACCAGCACAAACAAGCTGATATCCTGGCTATTGCCATTACTATCAGTAATAAACTGTCTTTCATCTCTGACCCAGGAGTCTCGTGTCTTCTACCAGCATCCATGAGCTATGGCAGGCCAACTTGTTAACATGTAGGTAGACAAAATCTCAGACATTTCGTAATTCTTGACATTTCTGTCTCCACCATGTCTTCCTTAGTTCCAGTCACCATCGTTTCTTTGTTGAACTCACACAACCACCTCTAACTGGTCGTCATTTTTCCATTCTTGTTCCCTACAATGTCTTCTCCATATAGCCAGTGATCTGTTTGGTTTGTTTGGGTTTTTTCTTTTTGAGACACGGTCTCACTCTGTTGCCTGGGCTGGAGTGCAGTGGCACCATCTCGACTCACTGTAGCCTCAATCTCCTGGGTTCAATCGATCCTCCCACCTTAGCCTCCTCCGCACATCACCATGCCCAGCTAAATTTTTGTATTTTTTTTTTTGGTAGACACAGGGTTGCACCATGTTGCCTAGGCTGGTCTCAAACTCCTGGGCTCAAGCAATCTGCCCGCCTCGGCTTCCCAACAGAGAGATCTTTTATGATCAGGTTAGCCACCCCTACCCCTCCCAACTCAAAACTCTCCAGTGACCACCTGGCCTTTTTTTAGGTCCCTTAACCTCTCGTCTCTGTGCTTTTCCCCCAGCTCTTTGCGTGCCTGGCTCTTTCATCATCCTGGCCTCAATGTAAACGTCACCTTCTCAGTAAGGCTGTCTTTGACTTCTAAGAAATGACCCATCCCATCTCCCTATTTTACTTTTACCATAGTAGTTATCAGTATCTGAAATTGTATATTTGTGTTTGGTCTAGTTTGTCTCCTGTAAGAGAGTAGAGACCTTGTCTATCTTGTTCACTAGTCTATTCCCAGTTTCTAGAATAATATCTAGCATATAAATACTCAGTAAATATTTATTGAATGAATGGATGAAAAATGCTGATTCAACCTAGGGAGGATATTAATTGCTCCTAATGCAATTAAATTAAAATTCTCCATGAGTTCTGAAGCACTGTTCAGTTCCACCACAATTAGCCTTTCTTCCTGGGGAGGCCTCTCTCAGCCAAGTAAACTGATCTGGAGGCGGTTCCTTGGCTAAGGATTACCCAAGCCAGGCAATGCCGGCAGAAGAGAGAGGTGGCATGAACATTCTACTCACTGACCGGACACTGTTGATGTCAGATTCATGTGTTTCAAAGGCCTGCACGCACTGACCGGAGCGCATGTCCCACACCATGGCTTTCTTGTCACATCCCTACAAATGCAAAATTACCCAGAGTTATGGCCACTTCAAGGAATGTCTATAGACAAGGCACGAGTCCCAGTTATATAACAGAGACCATTTATTTCCCATTAGCAAATGGTTGACAACACACTTTTCTGAGACTAGCTTTACCTGAGGGCAGTCTCCTCAGTCAGAAAGCCCTTAGCAGCCTAGAACTAGGTCTTGGGATGGGAGGCAGGAGGCAAGGCACTCAGTTTCCTCTTTTAGCTTGTTTTCTTCTTTTGAGCATTTCTGAATGGAGGCAAACCCTTCTTACCCTCCCCCAGGCATCTCCCTTCCCTTCGTTTTCCCTCTTTTCTCTCTTCTCTTTATACTTGCCTCCCTAAGCCCAGAGGGCAAGGCAGGCAGGCAGTGGTGCGTGGTGGGCCCTCTCTAGCTGTGACATTAACGGGTTGGCAGTGCCCAAATGGAGCAGCTGAGAGTCCCAGCTTTGTTTTGGTGTATGGAGCAGCCCTCAGCAAAGCTGGAGAGCCAGGCGCCCCGGGCCATCTGCACCCTCAGCAGCATGCCGGGCTGGGAATCCGCAAACCAGAGGCCCATCAGGGTGCTGCCATTGACGCGCCGGGTGGCTTAGGCAAGTCACCTCCCCGGACGTCTGCCTCAACACCTGTAAAGTCAATGCTGTCTTCAGGTTGCTAACATGACCCAGAGGGTCACAGACGTGAGGGTTTTCCCATTATCCTGTCAAGGCTCTGGGAGCAGTTTGATAAGTTCCTGCAGAGTGGTCATGTTATCAAGCTCAAGAAGTAGAATGTGGACTCTCAATAGTCAAATAGCTTAAATGGTCAAACAGCTTAAACAGTCAAAAAGTAACAGCTTAAAATTGGTGTCCAAGTTATTGGTTTCAACTTGGAGCAGAGGGAGGTGTGTAATGAAGCCCCATCACACATCTGAGGAAGGCCCGTGGCCCGAGTGTCTTTACTGAAAATGTGGGCAAAGAAACCAGAAAGGCCTTCACGTCTTTAGAGGACAAGAAATTGGATGCAGTTTAGTGCTCTGGATGAGACAATATGATCTCCAGTAATAGCAGTAATTTTTAAAAGACACAGTAGAGTCGAGGAGAGAGAAACACAGGGATACCAAGGCACAGGGGTGACACATCTACACATGGCCCAATACCCAGGAAGAAAATCAGGGTCGCTGCTGACTACAGCTCATACAGCCCTTGCCTGGCTCCTAGGATCGATGTGTGGGCAGCCTGGAGCAAAGGTCCCTTAGGTGTCCCAGCTGCAGAAGTCACCTGACAGTATGTGCGTCACTGTCCTGTCTCACCACTGCCTCCTGACGGAGGTGAGACAGGACCCGTGGGAAGGTCAGCTGGCCCAGCTCTCTGTCCCTATTCTCAGGCTGTCCACAGAAAGACTCGCCCCTCCCATTTGCATACACACTGCCAACTCTTTCATCTACTGCTTGCCCCATCCTGGGGAGGGAAGTGCAAACACCACTGTGCACTATGCCCAACTGATAGAGGACGCAACTTCCAGTCAGGCAGCAAAGCCCCGAACCAGGCGCCCTGACTGCTAGTCTAGCACTTCTCTGAGTCTCTGTGGCCCTGTGTGCCAACTCTGAGCTTTCAAAGCCTCTGTTTCTTGCACCCTGTGATGGGAGGGAGGATGGTGGCTGGCAGGGGTGGGGTGGGAGAGTGCCCCACAGGCCCCAAGGCCCTGGCGGCATCACAGCGTTGCCTCAGCTCAGTAGCCATCTGACCTGCCATGCCCTTGTGTGCGTCTCTGATGCTCTCAGATGCTAAGTCTCTGCTATGTATTTGAGGAATGACATTTTAAAATGTGGCAGATATACACCTTGAGTTGCAGCACTCATACAGGAGAACATTCCAGATTACTCTGTAGACTGCTAACATCAGTGGCAGAACAGAAGGAGGCCCTCACAGCTCAGCCCTGTAGCTGCCCACCAAGCCCCCAAGAGGGGCCTGGAGCCAGTGCAGTCACTGCAGGAGCTGGGGGTTTAGTGGGGAGTTGAGGACAATTCCTGCAGTCCCTTCTAGGGAAGTGCCTAGGCTAATCCCATGAATGGACAAGAACTGCCACCATAAGCCTCCTTAGTGGACACAGGAGCCCTAGGGAGTTTCCGTTGGGTCTTTACCCCAGACACGAAGGTGTTTCCAGTTTCTGAGGGGGCCAGGTCCAAGCAGAGGACGTCAGCCCCATGTCCGTGGAAGCTCTGCAGTAGCTGCCCGCTCTCCACGTCCCACAGGGCACACGTGCCATCGCCGCTCGCTGTCAGGATCTGCCCGCAGAAAAGGACAGGAAGTGGGTGGCTGTGGTTATTGCTTCTGCCAGGTGCAGTCAATCAGAGGCTTAACGTTCTGCAGGAAAAAGCAGACTCTACACACACACACACACACACACACGCAGACACACACACACGCGCGCACACACACACACACATGCAAACACACAGACGCAGACACACACAGACGCGGACACACACACACGCAGACACACCTGCTGTATCTGGGTTCATGCACAGAAATCTCTCTCCTATACAAAGAAGGAAAAAGTACATTTCCTACACTCTCACGGTCCTTGAGTTGTGTGTTTATGTGCCTGCCTCCCTGCAGAGCTGAAATCCTGGCGGCCTCATGGTGGTACCTACAGGGCTCTACACACGCCTGGCTCGTAGGAAGTGTTCCGTTAGTCTCTGCTGCACGTTTGAAACCTTTGATGCCTCCCACCACTGTGCGGGCCAGACACTTAAAGTTCTTCTTGGATACTGATGCACATCACTGGGCTGCTTGCTAATACAGAGTCTGGGGTGGGGCCTGAGAGTCTACACTTCTCACAGGCTCCCAGGGAACACTGAGGCTGGTCACAGGACACACTGGGAGCAGCAGGGGTCTAGGCAGCATCTTGTTGGACACGTTCTCTGTTGTTGCTTTTCCCAAGCACAGTGCTGTTCAGAGGCTTCCCAGGACCACTGACAGGTGCAAGAGGATATTCATGCATACACAGGTTCAAGAAACATTTGCTGTGTGCTGACAGTGTCTGCCAGGCACTTTGCTAATGCATGAGGGTTTGCAGAAAGATTGTGTCTCAGTTTCTGTTCTCCCAGAATTCAGTTTAATAGGATTGCCAGTAAGAATGAAACTAACATAATTCCCCATCCCTGTGTTAAACAATTCTGGGACCAGGCCAACTTTCCTGTTACTATGTTAAACCAGACTGAGACCGAGTAAAAATAACTTCACTGCTTGCTGCAGAAAATACCTGCTCCTGGGAGAAAAGACTGTGAATCCATTAGACAACTTAACAAGATTAACAGCTTGCTCATCCAGACTCACTTCAAGACTGTTCCCTTGCTGGGCTCACCAATCCAAAGCTAAAATGGCTTTGCAAGACCCACCTTCAAATCACCAAGCCTGGACCCTGAAATCCTCTAAGTACCCTTCCCTAATTCCTCCATTTTCAGACCCTACTAAGATTCTGCCAGTGCAGGTTCTCCCTTACTGCAGGAGGTCAGATAACCTTAGCTTTGCTTGGTTGCAAGTATTTCTGATGTTCGCTTGGGGAGTTGACATCACCAGTGGACAAGGATCGAAGACAACAGCATGGGTGTCTCACCACTGCCTCCTGACGGAGGTGAGACAGGACCCATGGGAAGGTCAGCTGGCCCAGCTCTCTGTCCTTATTCTCAGGCTGTCCACAGAAAGACTTGCCCCTCCCATTTGCATACACACTGCAAACTCTTTCATCTACTGCTTGTCCCATCCTGGGGAGGGAAGTGCAAACACCACTGTGCACTATGCCTAACTGATAGAGGACGCAACTTCTAGTCAGGCAGCAAAGCCCCGACCCAGGCGCCCTGACTCCTAGTCTAGTGCTTCTCTGAGTCTCTGTGGCCCTGCAGTCACCGGGATCCAGTGACTGGATCCAGGTGTGCACACAGGAGGGTCCCAAATCCAGTGTGGTGATATCTGAGTTGGTCTTCAAGGAAGAGTGAGAGCTGGCCAGGTGAAGGAAGGGAAGGGGAGAGAGAAACTCCAGGGGGGCCTATGTCTGCACTAAATGAAAGGTGAGTCCGTTCACAGGTGGGGACTCAGCCTGAAGTCAAGAGGGCACTCTGGAAGCTTCTGGGCAGGAGAATGAGAAGAGCAAACGTATATTTTAGGAAACTCTGGCGGAGGCCCAAAGAGCCTCTAGATAGCTTACGAGTACAAAGGTCAGCCATAGAGTAAAGGCACATGGGGGTGCCAGGGGAAAGACACGGGGGCGGGGCTGAAGTTTTACTTTTTGTCACTGCCAGTGTGTGTGAGGCCTGGGCTCTGGCTGAGCATACCTTCCTGGGGTTGGGAGAAACGCAGTGAGGACTCAGTTCAGGGCCCTCATAGGCCCAGCTGGCGGCATCACAGAGCCCTGAGCCAGTTGGGTACTGACAGCAATGGAGGGGACCTGCAAGGGAGAAGCTCTGGATAGCAGAGCCTCCCTACTCCCTGCCTTCTGGCTGCTCCACAGGGCCTGGGTGGGGTGATAAGACTGGAGGAAGTGGCTCTTGCAGCGTAAGTGTCTGCAAGATAGCCCTTTGTGGGTGATGACTGATGGCTGAGGAAAGAAAAGAGGAATCAGGCCTTATGTGCCGCTAGCACACAATGCACCCACCGACCACACCACACCTTCAATTTCCAGCTGCTGATAGGGTCTCTCCTCCTCACCCTTTGCCCCCTTTGCCTTTTTCTTCCCCTCTCTCTTATATGTTAGGCCTTGCACATAAAGAATCTCATTTTTCCCCCAGCACTTTGGGAGGCCAAGGTGGACGGATCACCCAAGGTCAGGAGTTCAAGACCAGCCTGGCCAACATGGTAAAACTCCATCTCTACTAAAAATACAAAAATTAGCCAGTTGTGGTGGCTCATGCCTGTTGTCCCAGCTATTCGGAAGGCTGAGGCATGAGAATTGCTTGAACCTGGGGGGCAGAGGTTGCAGTGAGCTGAGATTACACCACTGCACTCCAGCCTGGGCAACAGAGTAAGACTCGGTCTCAAAAAAAAAAAAAAAAAAAAAAAACTCATTTTTTTTTTCTTTTTCTGCAGGGAAGGAACAAATCACAAGGAGGGGAATCTGCTCCCACCCTAGCATTGAACCCACTGGCTGTCCACAGGACCCCCTCCAGCCTTGACTTCCCTCAGGAGGCCTGCATACATCCAATAAGATGACTTAAGCTGGCAAAGTAGCTTATGGACACACAAAACCTGAACCGAAGCTGAATTTGGGTATTAATATTTTGTTAGACGCTTGAATTCCCTTAGTCTCTCCTGGCCCACACCCACTAGTGGTTGTTCCGACTCACCGTTTTCCTAACACTTGCAATAACTTACAGTTTATTTTGAGATACCAGGTCCAAACAATTTTCTTTAAGCAACGACCCAGTCTTGCTCTTTAATTTAGGAAATTTTCATACCATACTGTTTGGTTAAAAAAATGAATAGTTTTTAAAAGTTAAAAGTAGATTTCTAATACTTTTCAATTTTGTGTTTGTGATCTTCATTATAAGTAAAAATAAATTTTAAAGACCATTTATTCACATAAATGCATTAAACAGAACTCCTAACTCATTGTCACTCATTTGTTTTGGAATGCAGAGAATTTGTAGGTTTAATACCATAGTCTCACACCAGCCACCTGAGTTTCTCTTTTATCATCCTAGATCCCAGGGATTGAAGAAAGCTGGAGGTTCATGAGTTCAGTAGTACCCAAACTAGGCTGTGTATCAGAATCACCCATGAAGCTTTGTGTTAATAATAATAAAATTGGCTGGGTGTGATGGCTTACGCCTATAATCCCAGCACTTTGGGAGACCAAGGCGAATGGATCGCTTGAGCTCTGGAGTTCAAGACCAGCCTGGGCAACACAGCGAGACCCCATCTCTACAAAAAGTACAAAAATTAGCCAGGCATGGTGGCACGTGCTTGCAGACCCACTACAGGCCCACCAGCTACTTGGGAGGCTGAGGCAGGAGAATCACTTAGCCTGGGTAGTGGAGGCTTCAGTGAGCCCAGACTGTGCCACTGCACTCCAGCCTGGGTACTAGAGAGAGACCTTGACTCAAAAAACAAACAAACAAACAAATAAATAATAACAGTTAACACTTACTAATATTTACCAGGGACTATACTATTTATATGAATCATCTCGTTTAAGTCTCAGAAAACCTTATGCAGGACAGATTTAATACTTTACTATCCTCACGTGCAGGTAAGAAAAATGAAGCATGCAGAAATTCAAATGCTGTCTAGGATCACTAGCTAGAACATGGTGGATCCAGGATCTAATCTTACTGTCTGTCTCCGGAGCCACCCTTTACCTGCTCTGCCTCCCAGGTCACGTCCCCGCCGAGGTAGCCAGCTGGGACTTCCCTCTATCTCTGGCTAAGCTACTTGTTGGAAAATAAAGCACCTTTTAACCTAGAGGTGCCCCCTTTCATCCCCAACCCTGCCCTGTGGCAACACAGAGTGAGGCTGATGGGTCTCCACAGAGGGGCTTCAGATGCCTGATGGTCGCGGTAGCCCCCTGAGCCTGCCTTCATCCAGCTTAAATGTCCTCTGTTGCTTTGGTTTGCCTCAGGCCCAAAGACATCTGGTTTTGGCCACTGTAGCCAGCCAGTGGCCACAGTGCCCCCTGCTGAACAAGTCTGCAAGATTCCTGGTTAGGCTCAAATATTAGGTGTAAACAACGGGTGCACAATGGCGATATTGCAAGTCCCAACATCCCTCCTATCAGCAACTGAACAACTACCCAGCCACCTGACCTCCCTGCTTCTAACCTCCCCATCCCCCCGACATCAATCACTGAAGCCAGAGTAAACTACGGAAGGCTGTAATCTAACTCAGACACCCTCCTCTTCCAAACAAACCCAAATCTGACTCACCCCTTAAGGGCTCCCGCTACCTACAGGGTCCAGCCCAGGCACTCAGGGAGCCCTGGGATCTGGCCCCACCCACCTCTCGGCTGCCTGTCTCCCACTGTGCTCCCTCACACGCTGTGGCTGCCTGGAGTGGCAGCGGTCCCTCTTCACTGACAGCAGCAAGTCTGTGACCAACCCCTCCTGCTCGGAGCTCCCCAGTTCCGCCACTGTCCAACCATTACTGGTTTTCATGAAGGTCCCTGAGGGCCAAGACTGAGCTTTTGGCCCCAGAGCCATGTGGTATCTGGCAATGTGGGTAGTAGGTACTGAGAAGGTTTGCTGAATAAGTGTGAATAAATAAATGATGCGGTGCTTTCACCACTTGCTAAATAAAACTTAGTCAAACTGTTAAAGGTTGTGTTGTTTTCACTGTAGTGTATTCAAAGTAGAGCAAAGATTTAATATGGTGAAGCATTTTCTTTTTGCGTTGGTTAAAACAGGACTGTAAAGTGAGATGCATGTAGTGCCAGCTCTGAAGCCCGACAGCTCAGTGAAGCTTTACACACATTAGCACGCAGACCAGGGCACAGTAACTGCCTCCACCCCAGGGGGTTCCCTGCTCCACTCCCACCCTCGCCAAGTCAATCAGAGGAGGATTTTCAATATGCCATGTAGTTTATCTCAACTCTATCAACCATCACTAGCCCCAACTTTCTCACGTTATTAAAAGTCATAATAATAACTGATGAGAAACAATGGGAGCTTCCCCTTAGAGCAAACTACTGGAGCACACCCATCTTGTTCACAGAGATGCCAAAAGCTTCCTCTCCTCTCTGCTCCTCTTTAGTGCTCCTCGGCAGGTTAACCTGACACCGGGGGCCGCTTATTTACCTGCATGTCAGAGTTGGTGAAGCTGCAGGCCGACAGGTAGTTAGTGTGCATAGCAACAGACTTCTTTTTGGCAGCCATGTTTTCATTTTTGTCAAACGTCAAGGGATACACAGAACACTTATTATCCAAACCACTAGGATGGAAAGAAAGAAGTACCAAAGGTTAATGCAGAGTAACAGAATATGTGTCTACTTTCCCAATCACATAAACTTTTCAACATATTCTCTTTTTTTTTTTTTTTTTTAAATAGAGACAGGGTCTCGCTATGTTGCCCAGGTTGGTCTTGAACTCTTGGCCTCAAGCAATCCTCCCTTGGCCTCCCAAAGTGCTAGGATTACAAGTGTGAGCCACTGCGCCCGGCCAGTTTGAAGATTTTCAAACCTACTGTAAAACTGAAAAAAAAAAAAAAAAGAAAGAATAGTATACTGAATACCCAGATCCCTTCCCTTAGATTCAGATGTAACATTTTGTCATATCTGCAGGGGCAAATTCTGAACCATTTGACTGCAAACTGCAGATACGACATTTTCCTTCTGAACACTTCCATTTGCAAATTTACATCTCCTAAAAATAAGAACAGTCTCCTATCTACCACATCCTTATCACATTTGAGAAAATCAACAAAACCTCCGTAACATCATTTAATAAGCCAGCCATATTCAATCTTCCCCTATTGTCGCCAGGATCCAGGGCCCAACCAAGGCTCACATATTGCATTCAGTTGTTACGCCTTTTTAAGATCTTTTAATCTAGAACAGACTCTACCTACTGTTTGTTGTTCATGACAGGAAATCTTAAGATTGGCTGTGTATAGAATGTCACATATGGTGGATTTGTCAGATGGTTTCTTAATGGTTAGATTCAAGTACTGTAGAACATTCTGGCAACAAGAGTATCAAGGTGCTACTGTGTACTTCTTTCTTATTGCTTCATGTCAGAAGGCTTGTAATGTCTCTTCCAAGATTGGTAAAGCCAACTTTGATTACTTGGTTAAGGTGGACCACTAGATATCTCCAGGGTAAAGGTAATTTGTTCATAATCAGTGATAATCTGTGGTGTGATATTTTGAGACCATAAAAATATCCTTTCCTCAACCACTTTCATACAGAAACTTTATGAATCAAACCTTGCTTGAATCAAATATTACTTTAGGGGTGCAAAAGGGTGATTTATTTTGATAATGTCTTCCATATTTATTAGCTGGTGTTTTTCTATAATGAAGAATCCTCCTTCCCACTATCACTGTACAGCCATAAATTTTTCTTCTTAATTGTATCATGATCCATTATTATCATTACTACATTTGATGCTCAAATTACCCCAAATTTGGGGCCGCTTCAAGCCAGCTCCTGTTTTGTTTTGTTTTGTTTTATATATGACGCCTATTGGTCCTTGAATGTTCCTTTACTTTCTAGAACAGGAAAATATCCTAGCCTCACTTTATTCTTTTCCCCCCAAAGACCTAACCCCAGCCTTACCCTAAGGTGCTCTGCTTTCTTTTTGTAGGGAACAATATTTAAGATGGGGTCACTGTTTTCTGACGCACTGGGAAAGCCAAGGGTCCCTTCTGCTTTCCCAGCTTCCTGGGAGATGCACAGGTGTATCCTTGGGTAGTTTCTTATCAGTAATTAGCTTTGGCAAACTTGTTTATAGAATGTACAGGGGAGGCTGGGCGTGGTGGCTCACGCCAGTAATCCTAGCACTTTGGGAGGCCAAGGTAGACAGATCACCTGAGGTGAGGAGTTCAAGACCACCCTGGCCAACATGGAGAAACCCTGACTCTACTAAAAATACAAAAATTAGCTGGGCGGGGTGGCACATACCTGTAATCCCAGCTACTTGGAAGGCTGAGGCAGGAGAATTGCTTGAACCTGGGAGGCAGAGGTTGCAGTGAATTAAGACCACACCACCGCACTCCAGCCTGGGCAACAGAGTGAGACTCTTTGTCTTAAAAAAAAAAAAAAAAAGAATGTGCAGAGAATGATTTGCACTTAGACTATGGTAAGGGACAAGCATGCTGTGGACTATGGTCCTCCCTGACCCCTGAGCTGGGATATGTCCTCCCCATCCTGAGTAATTTCTGTTGAGATACTTATTACTTAGGGTTATTTGCACTGGTACGAGAAGCAGGAAGGTTTTGCAGGGTGATGCATCCAGTGCTGAATCTCTGCTTTAGTACCCAACTAATGTTGTGATCTTGGTTACGTATTCATCTTCGAAATCCATGATGACACCTGGCCCAGTGCCTTGCACACAGGAGCTCGTAGTAAGTATACAATACCTAAATGAAAGCTTCTTGGGGATACGGCTCTTAAATGAGAAATACTTGTATATATAATCAATTGACACATTTTTTGGGGAAAGGGGATTGTGCCAATACCATTTGGGTTTTAGCTTTCAAGTTTGGAAACAACTGAGTGAGAGACCCAGGAGCCAGGTAAATTAAGATAAAAAATAACCCCATTATTACCTACGATGACATTTAGAGAATGTGGCATCAGTGCAGGTCTATGTGATAATACAGTTGCAGGGATGTCATACAGTCATGTTTGGGAAATGTTATGTCAGACTTGCCACTAGAAACTCAGATGAATCACAGCTGCTCTTAGCAGTTTTGGGAAAGGTCTGGGAAGGGGAGATGGTACTTCTACCTGCGATAAGGAGTATTAGTTTCATCTTTGACGCTCTCTCATCCACTGGACCCCCACATTTTAAAAAATGCCTTCATAAGTGTTCATACCTTGAACTTCCTCTGCGTTGGCCCCTGTAACAGCCAGTGAGGCAGCCAGGAAAGGTGCTAGCACCTCCCACATGGCAGGGTGGGGAAACAGAGATGACAAAGATCAGGGCGCCAGCCATCCCTCCACTCTGAACTCTGTGTCTGCACCAAGCTAAGTTACCAGAAAGCTATCTATCTGGGCCTGGTAATGCTGCTCTCTTCCTTCCATCCCACTACCCTCATGGGAATTCTTGTGCTGCATTCCATTTAGTGAGGGTAAAATTAAGAAACAGCCACAGCATCACTTCCTCAACTACTGTTGAAGACATTGTTCACTGTTACCATATTTACTATACATTGCAGAAGGGCCTACCCAATATATTCTTTCTACAATTTAGAACTGTGTATCTAATAGTTCAATATTGGACATTGAGGGATTATGTAACACATCCAGCTCTATGCATCTGCTAAAATTCATGTCCAATTAGAAATGTATTACCCTAGGATTTAAAAAAACATGGAGAACTTAAGATTCCTACTGAGTAGTGAAGAACTGACACTGCAGGAGAGGTCTGGTTTTTGCCCTCAGCTACTTGGAAGTGATCTCTGGGCCCCTGGAATGTCCTCCATGGTAAGAGTGGCTTGGTTTGCTTGGGGCTTTGGGCACCACTTTAATGACGTGATTTATGATGGGGGCTTTCGGATGCGTCATATCAGGTCTGATCTCCAGAGGAACTTGAGACTAAAGGTATCTGCCCGAACTTCTAGAGAGACTGGAGACTAAAAGTAAACCACACAGGCAGGGTGTGGTCAAGCCCCAGTAAAACCTCTGCACACCTAAGGCTCAGAGGACCTTCCCCAGCTGGCAATACTCTGCATGTATTATCATACACCGTGGCCAAGAGGAAACAGTGCTGTCAGTGACCACCCCAGGGAGACGATGGCTGGCAGCTCCATGTCTAGATGCCTTCTGGCTTCTGCCCCAGGGGTCTCTTCCTTTGGCTGGTTCTAATTTGTATCTTTCCACTGTAATAAAACTGTGGGAGTAAGTACAGCACTTTCATGAGTTTGGAGAGTTGTTTTAGAGAATTCCTGGGGTTGTGGGGACCCTCAAATTTGCAGCCAGGATCTGAAGTAAGGGGCACTCTTGGAACTGTGCCTGCTAACTGTAGTTGGCTAAACCCCTTTGCACCAACCTTATAATTGTGGCCTATTTCTCCCTTGCTTGCTTTCTCTAATAGATGTGTTACACATGTAGTACAAATATATATATATGTGTGTGTGTATATATATGTTTACATATATATC
Source organism: Papio anubis (assembly GCF_008728515.1). NCBI lineage: Eukaryota > Metazoa > Chordata > Mammalia > Primates > Cercopithecidae > Papio > Papio anubis. The sequence continues at coordinate 135,729,656 of NC_044982.1, forward strand.
TTTTATTATAGCACCTCTTATCCTTTTAGGAAGTAGATGGTAATAAATTTTATACAAATACGGGCATCCATCTATAAAGTGGAGACATAATCCACTTTTGAGCTATTTTAAAAATTAAAAAATATGGGCCAGGTGCAGTGGCTAACACCTGTAATCCCAACACTTTGGGAGGCCGAGGCAGGCAGATCACTTGAGGTCAGGAGTTCGAGACCACCTTGGCCAACATGGTAAAACCCCATCTCTACTAAAAAAAAAAAAACACAAAAATTAGCTGGGCATGGTGGTGCATGCCGGTAGTCCCAGCTACTTGGGAGGCTGAGGCAGAAGAATGGCTTGAACCTGGGGGACAGAGGCTGCAGTGAGCCAAGATCGTACCACTACACTCCAGCCTGGGTGACAGAGTGAGACTCCATCTCAAAAAAAAAAAAAAAAAAAAAGTGAAATACATGTATGTGAACATGGGCTCCAAAGGGACATGTGGTCTTGGCCACTGGAAGGAGAATGAGAATATGTCCCCAAAACACCCACCCAAAGGGTGGGGACACTGGAGAAGATGGTTGGTGTGACTGGCTGAAGAGGGCGCCAAAACGTTTGGTTGGGGACTCAGGCTTGTCCTCTCTAAAATAAAATTCTTTCTTCCTGATTATAAAGAGAAAAATTCCCATAGTCCCATCATCCAGAAAGAACTACTATTTTATTTGGTATAGTTCCTCCAGCCTTTATAATATGCCTTTTTTTTTTTTTTTCCTTTTTTTAGACAGAGTCTCGCTCTGTCTCCAGGCTGGAGGGCAGTGGCGCGATCTCGGCTCACTGTAAGCCCCGCCTCCCCAGTACACGCCATTCTCTTGCCTCAGCCTCCCGAGTAGCCGGGACTGCAGGCACCCGCCACCACGCCCAGCTAATTTTTCCGATTTTTAGTAGAGATGGGGTTTCACCATGTTAGCCAGAATGGTCTCGATCTCCTGACCTCGTGGTCCGCCCGTCTCAGCATCCCAAAGTGCTGGGATTACAGGCGTGAGCCACCGCGCCTGGCCTAATATGCCTCTTTTTAAAAACATGGCTGAGATACTGTGGCAGAAATATTTTGAATGGTCTCAGAACTGTTCAACACAGGGACCAGGAATTATGTCGGTTTCAGTTCTCATTGCCAAACCTGTTAAACTGAGCTCCAGGAGAATAGAATAGAGAATAAGTCACACTCTTCCTAGTAATCTTGATGCCCTTTTCACATAGTGTAATTAAGAATTTTCCTTTTTAATGGCTGTATGATATTCCATTCAATTCATGTACCACAATTCACTTAAGTTTTCCTGGATGGGTATGTTGGTTCCTTTTTTCTTTCCTTTTTTTTTTTTTTTTGCTTCATTTTATTTTTGAGACAGGGTCTCACTCTGTCACCCAGGCTGGAGTACAGTGGCATCATCACAGCTTACTGCATCCTTAACCTCCCAGGCTCAAGCAGTCCTCCCACCTCAGCTTCCAGAATAGCTGGGTCTACAGGTATACCACCACACCCAGCTAATTAGATTTTTTTTTTTTTTTTTGTAGAGACGAGGTATTATTACCACATTGCCCAGGCTGGTCTCGAACTCCTGGGCTCAGGTGGTCCTCCTGCCTCTGCCTCCCAAAGTGCTGCTGGGATTACAGGCGAGAGCCATCACGCCTGGTGTTTTTTGCTTTATTTTTAAAAATACTACAATTAATGTCATTGTCCATATGGCTTTTCTATGTTTTGGATCATTCCTTTCAAATGAGTTCCTGGATGCGGAGTCACCAGATCAAAGGCTATCAGTTTTTCAAGGCTTCTGACAGATATTACCAAGTTGCTTTCCAAAATGTTTGCAACGTTTATAGTTCTGCCAAAAGCATTTGAGAGAGGAGATAGGTTTGAGAGATGAGATAGGTTTGACATACTGTCAGTTTGTAATGAAAATAATTATGAAAGAGAGTTTTATGGTTCTTTTTTTTTTTTTTTTAAAGAGATGGGGGTCTTGCTTTGTTGCCAAGGTGGACTTGAACTCCTGGGGTCAAGTGATCCTCCCACCTCAGCCTCCCAGGTGGCTGGGATTACAAGCAGGCACCACTGTGCCAGCTTACGGCTTCTCCTTTGACCAGGTTCAGGGAAGGATTTAGCATGCTGCTTCACAAGTAAACTACAAAAACTACGAGTTCTTGTTTGTTTGTTTGTTTTTGCTAAGAGAACAGTATTTTATGGTTAACACAAAATCTGAAAAGCTGCTGTAGCTCCAACTTACCCACAAGCAATGGCACATCCCGACGGGGCATAAGCACATGCCATCACCCACGTGCAGGGCATAGTGACCGCGTGCTCCTGAAACACAGCACAGAGTGGACAACTAGCACTTCCACACAAAACTCTTTTTTTTTTTTTTTTTTTTTTGAGATGGAGTCTCACTCTGTTGCCAGTCTGGAGTGCAGTGGCACAATCTCAGCTCACTCCAACATCCGCCTCCCGGGTTCAAGTGATTCTCTTGTTTCAGCCTCCTGAGTAGCTGGGATTACAGGCATGTGTCACCACGCCTGGCTAATTTTGTAGTTTTAGTAGAGATGGGGTTTCACTATGTTGGCCAGGCTGGTCTCGAACTCCTGACCTTAAGTGATCTGCTCACCTCGGCCTCCCAAAGTGCTGGGATTACAGGTGTGAGCCCCCGTGCCTGGCCACAAAAATCTTAATGTTTAAATTTCAGAAAATAAAATCACCAGATGCCTAATGAATTACATTCTAGTTTCAAAAGGAAGTGGTATAGGGTAAAGATGGGCTCAAGACTTATGAGGGGACTCTCATAATCAACTTTATGTCACATATTCGACAAGTTAAAAAGTTCAACTAGCAAAAGCAAAACAAAACAAAAACCCTTCATGTTTTACTTCCTTCTTAATGTCATACTCCCTTTGTTCTTCTGCCTGAGTATCAGGGCCCCTTTGCTTTGAAAGGTATGCCCAAATCTCCTTTCAGATACATACGTTTCCTTGTTTACTCTGATTTCCATTTTCAAAATACACTCTGGAATGACTTTTTATAGATGTATTTTCAGTTTGTTTACTTGTGAGTCTGCAAGAGCCCGTGTCCACTGTGGGACCTAAACCATCCCAGGGAAGGTATGAATGGGTGCGGGGAGGGGAAGGCGATCTTCAGTTGTGCTCACAGACAATGAGAACTGGTAACATGGAAATATTAAGAACTAAGCATGACAGTCCCTGGCTTCTGGCTTCACAGGGAGAACAAGAACCACCGTGGGCACCAGCGGCTGGCCTGCATGCGGTCGCACATCTTGGTGGTGGTGGAACCAGGACCAGGGTCCACGTCTCCCATGGGAATAAGACCTCAAGCTCAGATGTATTGGAAATATGGCTCTGTTGTTTGCATATCTGCGTGCAGGAGGACAGGGGTGACTCAGCCAGCCAGCAGCCAGGGACGGGCGCGCTTAGTTCTTCATGCTTCCAATGTACACTCAAGTGCTGGTCTTCTTCTCTGTTATAATTATATGTGTTTTTGTGGGGAAACACAGGCCCCAATACTGCCTGCCCAAATACTACTGTCAATAGCAGTCTCGTAGGCTTTCAGAGGCCAAGAATAATCTACTGCTCTCCAGAGAACGAGCTGAGGTAGCCACTGTCAGCACAGGGTATCCCGGGCCCCCTTCCTCACAAGTAATGGCTGTATTCCCTGCCACGGGCCACAAGTGGCACCCTTGGCTCCCCAGAAATCAGTCTGTGCTCTAAGCCATGATAAGGTGTAAACAGAAGCAACTACACTCCTGCACAGTCCAGAAGATGCTGAGGAGTGCTGGGAGAGACGGAGGCTTCCAGGGAGCTAGGCGCTGTATAGCAAAGCCCTGTGCAAATTGTTAAGCTGTCATTTGTATTCCCCAGGGGACTGACCATTAGGGACTTGACTCTACAAAATGATTCTGGTCCCTCACTTGACCAGGTCATGTCACCAGCTGCTTCCCACGACAGTGACTAAACACATTAGACAATGCGGAATATGGCTGCTGTTCACTATGAGACAGAGACAGGTCTCATGTTGTTCACAGCATAAAGGAAGGCTTTCTAAAGAAATATAGGAATTCTTATTTAATACACAATACTCTTTATTGTAAATGCCAATGCAATGCAGGTGTGCCAGCATACCTGCACGTAGGTTTTGGTCTTCAACTTTCATTAAGAGCTAAAATTTAAAAGTTGAGCTGTGCATGCCCAGGCCAGACTTGCAAGGGGATCAGACTGCATCACAGGGTAGCTCTGCCCAATTCCACTGCAGCCTCATCTTCCCCACCCTCCATGCGTTCATTCCCACAGGGCTATGGAGTCCGGTCAAACAGAGGGGAGGGAATGGAGGATTTCGGTGCCTTTTATCACTCAGAAGACAAATAGTACATGTAGTTGCACACGTGGACGCAAGTTTTCCATGCTCTGCCCATTTCTGTGTTGGTACTGGCAGCCCCTATAGTGGCTCTAATAGTCCTCTCGGGGTGAGAGGGGAATAAAGGCTGCAATGGGCTGGCTGAGCTGTTCAAACACGGATGGGCCATCCCTAGAGAAAACTGCTTGCAGGGACACATGGAGAAAAATCAGGACAGGGCTGGGCAGCTGGACCAGAGCACCTTTAACTAGGCTGGGGTTCTGAAGTGCCTAAGGTGGCTGGGAACAATGCCTCACCTTATTCGTGGTGAAGGAATCCCACACGATCACCTTCCCATCCTGGAGGGAGAAGAGCAAACAGTTCAGAGGTTGTCAAGTTCTTACATATTACTGCTGAGAATTCCTCCTAAAAGCTGTGTCCAGCAGGGCAGTGTGACGTGGAAAGCCGGAATGAGGATCTGGATAATCAAGACCCCCTAACCTTCCATAAAAAGAAGCGGAGTGAGTGCGGGAGGGGCTGGATGTCCCAGTGGAGCCGAAGGATCTCAACCTTACATTCCTTGGAAAGATACAACAACAGGAAACAACACGCAGACACTTCTTTCATACCATTTACAAACCATGCACAAACTGTTGGTACACTATCATCACCCGCCATACCCTGAATGTCAACAAATTATACAGAGGAAAGATAAACCTGACATTACCTTTAGGGACCTGACAGGTAAATAATAAATCTTTTTCTCCTACAACATCTCCGCTACTTTGTCCTTTCTCCCATTTGCTTTGGAGCCCATGGTCCCCACGGCACCATCCAGGAACCCCTCTCCCCATTTGCTGTCCATTTCTCTGCCAGGGACAGCTGCGGAGGGGGGCGGAATGGGCCTGAGATCAGTCTAATTCCTCCAAGGGCTCACAGATGTCACAGCTCCAGCTCTGACATTTCGCACCTACGCTGAGAACAACGTGCAATATGCGCCATCGTGGTGGGAACCCCTGTGGGCAGCTGTTCAGTAAGCAAACAGCACTCCCTGCCAGCTTTCCACGCAGAGCTGGCCCTGCCACAGAGAATGCTGCCACTTTCACGGCAACCCAGCTGTGGCCTCCCGTGGGTGTGGGTTGTGACTATAGCATCATCTATTTGTAATGAAAACCCATCAGAGGTAAATCCATGTGAGCCCTGGTCCCTGCAAAGCAGTCCCCTGCCCAGACCGTGGCATGCAGGTTGCTGGGCAGACAGTGGAAGAAGATCGGATCCTCAGGGACGGGAAATCTACAGCCACTATGGCAGGCTTGATTTTGTAATAACTCAAGCCATTTGGGGCCAAATTTTGGTGAATGAGGTGGCAGAGATATGGATGGAAAACATCACTTAAGGGCAGAAGCAAGATTGGATCTGCAGTGACACAGCTGCTTGCTTTGCATGATCTGATGGAAGATTTCTGTGTTAACACCATGCATGGCAGATGGGCCCTGAAGCAAGGTCAAAGTTGGTGGCTTGGGGCCTTCTAAGATTCCAAAGCACATTAGTTCTTCTGGTCTTAATTTCTGCCTAAATGGCCCACACAATGTGTGGGGTGGATTCGATAAGCCTGTAGCACAGAAACTGGAGTGGGGCTACACGCCTGTATCATGGGGTCCTCCGCACCTGGAGCCCCTAATGGCTGGGGACTGGTTCCATGCACTGCCCACATCAGCGACCACGTTAGGGGCTTCTTCCACCTCACTGCCTGCCTGTCCCCCAATGTGTGCTCTGGAGTCCCTGTGTGTGCCACCCACTGTGTGCTCTGGGGTCTCATTAAACTAAGTGTGGTCTCCTCGGTGAGCACAGATTTATGTGTAGGGGTCTATGTACCAAGACAGAAAATATGCTTCTACCCTCAAGCCTTAATCCCACGTGGCTGGGGTGATGACTCTCCTGCATTGAAGCAGGAAGGCTGCTGATGAGTCCAAGTCTGTTCCAGAGGCTTCCTGCTTTCCAGCCTCCTCCCCACACCCACATCCACCTCTTCCAGCTCTGGAACAGAGCAGGATGGGCAGGGTGTGCCCAGCCCTGCTGAAGGTCCTCCCTTCCAACAGCAGTATGTGAGAGACAGAAAACCCAACACAAAGCCTACCTTGTCTGGATTTAAGTGAAAAGGCTAGAGAGCAACGTGGATATCCTGAGAAGCACCTTGTAAGAATAAGCTCTTGAAAAAGACTAGAAAGAAGTGCTCTAAAATAATAATAACAGGCAGGGCAAGGTGGCTCACGTCTATAATCCCAGTGCTTTGGGAGGCTGAGGCAGGAGGATCACTCGAGCCTAGGAGGTCAAGGCTGAAGTGAGCTGCACTCCAGCCTGGGTAACAGAGTGAGACCCCATCTCAAGAAAAGAAAAAAGAAAAAGAAAAAGTAATAATAATGGTTGTGACAGGATGGTGGGAGTAAAAGGTTTTTATTTTCCAGTGTTTCTTTAATGTAGTAAAATACATAAGTGATAAATTAATTTTGATCTTAAAAAAAAGCAAGTGCAATGTGACATACTAGATTTGTAGGTAATCCAGGAGAGTAATAACATTTGTCCTATCAAACGCAAAACTGACACAGACTTTACAGTCTGTGGATTCTCTAGAGTATATCCAGTTTTACAAGGGTTATATAAAAAAGCAAACCAACCTGCTTTTGGAAAAACTGAGCACAAGGCAGGGGTTGGGGGAAAACTATGCTGATCATAAAAATATGATTTATAGAAAAAATAAGATTTTGAGAAAAAAATAAACACTCTCACTCCGTTGCTCAGGCTGGAGTGCAGTGGCACGATCTCAGCTCACTGCAACCTCCGCCTCCCACGTTCAAGAGATTCTCCTGCCTCAGCCTCCCGAGTAGCTGGGATTACACGCTCCCGCCACTATCCCCTGCTGATTTTTGTATTTTTTAGTAGAGATGGTTGACCATGTTGGCCAGGTTAGTCTTAATCTCCTGACCTCAGGTGACCCATCCACCTCAGCCTCCCAAAGTGCTGGGATTACAGGTGTGAGCCACCACGCCCGGCCGAAGATCTCTTTTTTTATTGAGACAGGGTCTCACTGTGTTGCGCAGGCTGGAGTGCAGTGGCATAATCTCAGCTCACTGCAGCCTCGACCTCCTACACCCAAACAATACTCCCACCTCAGCCTCCCAAGTAGCTGGCACTACAGACATGCACCACCATGCCCAGCTAATTTTTTATTTCTATTTTTGTAAAGACGAGGTCTCACCATGTTGCTCAGGTTGGTCTTGAACTCCTGGATTCAAGTGATCCTCCTGCCTTGGCCTCCCAAAGTGCTGGGATTATAGGCATGAGCCCCATAACCAGCCTATAGAATATCTCATGTGACTTCAGTTTATAGCTTTATGTTCAATACATGTTACATAAAAATAGACATCAAAAGTACTAAGCTGTGGGAGCCAGACTCCAAGTGAGACTTGGAGTCCAAATCATTCCAGCTTCCTGGTAGTCACTTTTCTATAGTCTCTTTCCTCTTTATATCAGGGTTGTTCTGTGTGACCAACAGAATACAACAGAAGCAATGGACTGTCACCTCTGAGGCCAGGTCATGAAATACAGCATGGCCCTGCCTCTGCCCCTTCTTGTGGATCACTCGCTCTGGGAGAGGCCAGCTACCATGTTGTGAGCAGGTCCAATGGTGAGGAACTGAGGCCTCCAGCCAAGAGTCATGTGAACAAGGCACCCTGGAAGTGAGTCTCCACCTTAGTTCAGCTGTTGGCAACCACAGCCCCGACCAGCATCTTCACACAACCTCACAAACCACCTGAGCCCGAACCACCCAGCGGAGCCACTCCCGGATGCCTGATTCTCAGAAACCATGTGAGATTATTAAGCTGCTAAATTTGGGGTAATTTTTTGGAGTAATAGATAACTAATAAATAATATATAAAATAAACTATGTAAATGATATGATTTTTAAAATTGTACAAGATATGTATCTTAACATTGTTCTTTACGACATAAGAATTGCTAAACGCCTTAAATTGAAAGAAAGTCATTGATAGAATCTTATGCCCTCAATTTAGGGGGGAAAAAAAGAAACTATTTAAAAAATGGTTTCATTTACAAATAAGACTTTGAAATTATTTTCAGTGGCTCATCACACTGGTTAAACTACATCTACACTGTTTCAACTATTATCAACTTCAAATCTACCCAAATTAGTGAAGTTCTATAGTATGCAAGAGAGTTCTTTATGCTAAATCACATCCTTTGGAGAATGAGCAAAGTCTTACAAAGATCAGAAAAGGGCTTTTGGAAAGGGACAGCCCTCCTCCCCCTTAGCTATAAAATCCAAAACCCGCTCACCCATTACGCAGCAGGTGTGACCTACCTGTGACGAGCTCACGATCCTCCTCTTATCTTTGCACCAGTCCATGCACAGGACTTTGTTCCCATGGCCTTTGAGGGTCCTTCTGGTCTTCATGACAAACTGCCCCAGGGCCTCTACCCGCTCCGCCACCTGGTGCACTGGAAGGACAAGGCCATAGTCAGTCCCCTTGCTAAGGACCAGGTTCTGGGCTTTGGGCTGGCACAGCACAGACACAGGCTCCGCACAGGGAGGCAGCCCCATGGGTTTCCTCCACAAGAAGCCACAGCTTGATTCCCTGATTCCTTACCATTACATCCTAGCAGTACTCCTTCTTTTAAGATCAGTAGAGGGTAGAGACGACACTGCCATTCTCTCTTTAAGACCCTATATTTTTCAAAGCACTTTTATCTATGCATGTTGAGGGATTAACAACAAGACCACCTCATATTCATAAAGCACTACATACAATTCTTCCCTTTAACGGCCACAGCTCCGAAGAGGAGGGCAGGACAGGCAGCAGAGTGAGACTGCTATGCCCATTTAGCAGGTGGGGAAACTGAGACTCACAGAGGTTATCTGGCTAAGACAAGTTCATACAACCACCAGCGAACCAGGGTGGGGCTTCTAGTTCTCCTGCCTACCACTCTCTCATCACAAGGAAAACTGACTTTACAAAACTGTTCCAAGAGGACTATAAGGTACAACCTGCGGCTCTAGCCCTGGCTGTGTCTAGCTGACCCTCTGTGTGCCTAGCACCGGCCTGGACCGTGGCAGGTACCTCATACACATGGCGCAGGAAAGAATGAACCAGCGAACTGCCAAGCAAGCTGTCTGCAAACTGCACACCTGTGAGTTTACTGAAAAACTTACCATCCACAGAAATCAGTGCAATGTCCTAAAAGTCTGAACACACGATCCACTCATAGCACCACTTATACCAGAAAGGAGATCCAAAAGTCAATCTCTCAGGGCTGGGACAACAGCTTCTTTCCTGAGGCCAGCTTTCTAAGGCTTTCTAGAAAGGCTTTCTAGAAAGGGCGAGCTTTCTAGGGGCTTGTAGATAAGCTGAGACTCATGAGTCTGAGAGGGACAAGTTCGTAGGAAATGGCTGGAAAGTCACAAAGACCAGCTGGTCCAGACCCTTCATCATGCAGGGGAGGACGCTGAGGTCTGCAGGGATCCTGCGGCCACTCCCCACTTCCCTCTCTTGTTGGTGGCTATGTGAGAAGGAGAAGCCAGGGCTCTGAACTCTCCATCTACATCTCCTTTAGTGAAACCTCTAAGCTGGCCTTTCTCCAGGCAGGTGAGGAGGGTAGAGGGCATTTTCAGGGGGGAACAGCCTAGGCAAACAGACAGAGGAACAGGGCGGGAAGAAGCAAGGCAGCTGCCCCTCATGTCTTCCCAGGGAGCTGCTGAGGTTTGACGGGGCTGTGGCTCATTTCCCTTCAACTGGCAGCCTGCGCCGAGAGGGGCCAACTCTGTGGTCTGAGTTCTATGACAGCAGCATCCCTTCCTGGGAAATCCTTCCTCCCATCCTTCCCTCCCCAAAATGCTTCAGTGTGTATGTCCTAAAAACAAAGAACTCTCTTAAATAACCAAAGCGTAATGATCAAAATTAGAAAATTAATGCTGAAACAATACTAATCTACAGACTTATTGAGATACTGCCTATTATCCAAATAATAACCTTCACAGCAAAAGGAAATCCATGGTCAGAGATTGAATTCAGTTGTCATGTTTATTGCGCCCCCAGTTATTTGGTTCCTTCTTGTAATGTGGTCTGATGCTTCCTTGAGATTAGTTTGGGTAAAACACGTTTGGCAGGGACACAGAGATGGGGTGCTGAGCTAATGTCACTGCCTCCCGCCTGGGCACAGGAGTCCCATTGCCGGTGGGGTCACTGGGGATCATCTGGTTAAGGGGGCACCTGCCAGGTCTCTCCACTGGAGAGTTACCATTTCACCTTTTGTAATGAAAAGTGTCTTGTTAGGGAGGTACTCTGAGACTATATAAACGTCGTGTTACCCCTCAAACCTCAATGGCCTTAATTTAATACTGCTAATGATTCTGGTCTGAATGAGTGATTGTGATGATGGCTGGCAAGTGGTGATCTTTCTCAGTCCACCCTTCCCTCTGCATTCATTAGCTGGCTTTCTAAGGAGGAGCTTTGCCTCCTCTCCCAGTTGTTTATTTATTCACTCATTTATATTAGTAGAGACTCATGGGTTCTTACTTTATTCAAGAGGTTGTAATCCATTACTAATACTATTGACCTTGATCCTCAATTTGTCCCAGGTGACGGGGAGCCCCGTCAAGCAGGTTCCCGTGACCTTCTGACATGTCCCCCTCATAGTCTGAGCACTTCTCATTCCAAGCTTCCACTGTTCCTTCCCCGTCCTTGCCCTAAGATCAGCTGCTTCTCCAAGAAGTTTTAGTTCCTTTTAGTTGCCTCGTTTCTTTGTGATAAAAGAGCAAAGTTGCACATGGGCTAAAAGTCTTTGTGAAAATCCAAACTGTAAAAATACTTGCTAAACTAGGCCAGGCGCAGTGGCTCACACCTCTAATCCCAGCACTTTGGGAGGCCAAGGTAGGTGGATTGCTTGAGCTCAGGAGTCTGAGATCAGCCTGTACAACATGGTGAAACCCTGTCTCTACCAAAAATACAGAAACTTGGCTGGGTGTGGTGGCACATGTCTGTCATCCCAGCTACTTGGGAGGCCGAGGGGGGCAGAGGTCACAGTGGGCAGAGGTCGTAGTGAGCCAAGATTGTGCCATGCACTCCAGCCTGGGTGACAGAGCCAGACCTTGTCTAAACAAACAAACAAACAAACAAACAAAAAACCCAAAAATCTTGCTAAACTCTAAAGTGCTACATGAATGTTCAATTATTATGCCATTGCTTCTGCTAAAACATTGCATTATTTACTGCCATAAAACAGCATATTCATCTTTTACAGATATGTTCTTTACAAAATACATCAAATGAAGTTTAAAAACAGATTGAATTTTCCAAATTCTTATAGTTATAGGACTTTTTTTTTTTTTGAGACGGAGTCTTGCTCTACCTCCCGGGTTCAAGGGATTCTCCTGCCTCGGCCTCCCGAGTAGTTGGGATTATAGGCACGTACCGCCATGCCCAGCTAATTTTTGTATTTTTAGTAGAGACGGGTTTCACCATGTTGGCCAGGATGGTCTCGATCATCTGACCTCGTGATCCACCCACCTTGGCCTCCCAAAGTGCTGGGATTACAGGAGTGATCCACTGCACCCGGCCATATAGGCCTTTTATATAAGACTCTATCGGCCCAGAGTTGTGAGCATATTTTATTTAGTATTTTACTTTGAAATTTTACATCAATATTATTGCTGCTTCCCCCAATTCAGCATTAGGACAGCCATAACTTTTTGATAATTTCCCTTTTAATAAAAAAGATGATTCACCCAACCAAAATAGAGCCCTCCTTACATAATGTGAATTTGAATAGATCCCAACTATTAATTATTTTTTCTCACTACATTTTTTTTCTTCCCACATGTAGATTACTGCCAACCCACTCCATCCTGTTTCTATCTGCCAAATTTTGCATCCACGGAATTAAAAAAAATTTTTTTAAATTAAATATTAGGAAGTTAAAAAAAAAAGACCTAGAAATGAGCTGCATATGTGCTGGGTATTATTTGTGCGAGCTTGGTTCAGGGCAGATGTGGTTTCTCCTTTGCCTTCTGGAGGACCATTCCTCCAGGATTTAATTTTTTTTTTTTAAATGTTGAATATAACCAGCTGGTTTCTATAATAAGAATTTGCTGGAATAAAATGACAACCTGTTAAGAAATTCCACTAGCTTCAGGAAGACAGGAGTGCTGTCTTGTTTGATCTTCTTCAGAGGCAAAACTGGAGCAAAGCAGTTAAAAATCCAGGCTCTGGATGTGCGGGCCTGGGTCAAAGCCTGGCTCTGCCGCACACCAGCTGCACAACCTTGAGCAAATACTTTCTTGCCATCTCTCTTCCCCTGTGGGGTTGTGGGGACAACTATTCAAGCCTGGCACAAAGGGAACACTTGATAAGGGTTGGCTATGACATTCTCCAGCTTGGCCTATAGTGAGTACCCAGTAATATTTACTGAAGGAATAAATGAAATGCTTAGTATTTATTCAATTTCAATCAATGGCAGCAATCCTAAGCAGCAGTTTTTGGTGGGCCAACAAAACAATCAAGCCTCTTTCCCTTCTTTTTCTGTACCTCTCCCTATCCCTAATCCATCATCCCTACTTCAGCTGTCAAGCAACTCACCACTTTAACAGGGCACGCTCCCTAGCACTGGGCGTGGGAGGCACACACATGGTTTCAGACCTATTTTCTGATCCAAGGAGCTCACCAGCCTTTTGTTTTTAAAAAAAGTTCCTTTTTTTCTTTTCCCCCTCCTGGCCCTATCCTGTTCCCTGAGCAACTTGGATTGGGTCGTTACCACGCACAAACCCTTATGCCATTTAGATACAGCTCAAACTCTTTTCTAGTTCATTCCAGTTCAGTCTGTGCCAGCCTCTGGAACCACCCAGGTATATGAGAGTCAGTCCCTGCCCTCACTGGAGTTCAGAGTCAAGGGAAGAGATGGAGCCATAACGATGATTTCCACATAACGTGGGACTTGCTAAGCAAGATGTGTGGACACAGGAAGCTTCTGTCCCAGAGGATGGGGCACTGCACTGGGCCTTTTGGGGTGGCATCTGAGCGCAGGTGAAAGGATAAAAAGGTGAGTCAGATGAGAGGAGGTCCTAGGTGGGTACACTAAGCTGAGGAAATGGCAAAAGCAAAGGCCCCACAATAACACTGATGTAAAATTTTTTACATCAGTATTTTTTAGGGGTGGAATAAACAACTTGATTGCAGAGATAGGGGTAGGTGCGGGCAAGTAATGGCGCTGTACACCCATGACAGAGCTCATTTATCCCACGGTGACAGCAGCCTGCTGTCATCAGAGGAGTGGCGTGGTCGGATCTGCCTTCTCATGACTATCTGCGGCTGCAGCGCTGGAGGCCAGCGTTGGCGGAGACAACAATGGAGGAGGGAAACCGGGGAAGAGACTCCTCTTCTTTGGCAGGCCCCTCTGCAGCAGACACACCTTCTGCTGCACCACCCTTCTCTGTGGCCCCTCCAAGGTCAGACTGGAACAGCCCAGAAACTGCTCCCTGTACCTGGATGTTCTCCTTCCCATGTCCAGGGAGAGGACACCTGCCTCTGTGGCCTCCAGGCTTGGTTGGGTCCCATGAAGCTTGAGAGGCTGAATATTCTGGATGCCAGTCCAGACCAAGGAATCAGAATCCAAGTCATGGGAGCAACTCAAGAGGAAGTGTAGGCCAGTGAATGTTTGCTGCTTGAATGATGGTTCCAGAATCTCTACTATGTGCTAAGAACTGTGCCAAGTGCTTGGGTACAGAAAAGAGTAACCAGTCTCTGCTCTTACTGAGCTCACAGTCTGGAGGGGGCAGACCTAGGTCAGCACTCAGGTAACAACTACAGTGCAGTGTGATGGTGGCTGGCAGAGGCTGTCACCCAGGGTCAGGGCGCCAGAGGGGAACAGGGCTGACTCTGCTGGCAGGCGTGGTCATTAGAGGGGATGTCACTGAAGCCTGGTTTGAAGGATGCATAGGAGTTGGGGTGGAAAAGGGTAGGTGGGAAATTAGCTTCTTTTTTGGGGGTGGGGGATGGAGTCTCGCTCTGTTGCCCAGGCTGGAGTGCAATGGAGTGATCTTGGCTCACTGCAACCTCTGCCTCCTGGGTTCAAGTGATTCTCCTGTCTCAGCCTCCCGAGTAGCTGGGATTCCAGGCCCATGCCACCACACCTGGCTAATTTTTGTATTTTTAGTAGAGATGGGGTTTCACCATGTTGGCCAGGCTGGTCTCGAACTCCTGACCTCAGGAGATCCACCTGCCTCTGCCTCCCACAGTGTTGGGATTACAGGCATGAGCCATCTCACCTGGCTAGGAAATTAGCTTCTTAATGTCTACACTTGTTGCTGTTTTTTTAGGAAAACGGCAGACAATGACCCAATTCATGGGAGTGTTCTGAGGTTCAACTGAGAAGGCAAATTAAAGTGCCTAACAGGCGGCTGGCAGGCCAGGAGTGGCAAATCTAGAGTTGGTGTACTAGGAACTGAGAACTAGAAGACTGGAAACAACATGACCCGGAGAAACGGCGGACCCATGAAAACTAGAGATCATGTTTAGAATAGCAGAGAATGGGTGAGTGAAAAGAAGGGCTGTGAATGGAGAGATGGTTTTGTCTTGATTGCCTGTTACAGAATTATAGAAGTAAATGTACATTCATTGAAAATAACCAGAAAATGAAAATATATGGTCACTTAGAATTCTGCTTAGGCTGACCATTCTTATCATTTGGTGTGTACCCGTCCAGCCTTTCCTCCACATATGTGCACACACATATATATGCGTGTAAGCAGAAAACATGACACATAAAATTTGGGGGACTACAGGCATGAGCCACCACACCCAGCCTATCTATCATTTTTAATGACTGCATAACACTCCACTGTATACACATACTATAATCTCTGACTCTCCTACTGGTGGACACTTACTTTGTCCCCGGGCTACCATGATACCCTTGTACTGCATTATCTCCTTAGATAAATTCCAAATCATTGAATTGCTGAGTCAAAGGGAAAGCATATTTTTTAAGGCTTTTGATGTATGTTACCAATATCCACCACTGATACCACTGATTGTGTGTCTCCTGGGTGACGGGCGCTGGGCTGAGTGCTTTACACAACAGCCGGAGGACAAAGGCTTCATCTCCATCTCTACAGATGAGGAGCCTGGAGCTCAGAGAGGCTAAGGACCTCATGCACACATACCTGGATCCCTAAGAACATTTACATATCTTCAATAATGGGAGAACCTGTGGGCAGGTGGTTATCATTATCTAGAAAATCGAGGAGTAGGTGAGGCATTGACAATGGTTTCTTAGTCCAGGAGACATCCTAACTTTGAATCCTCCATGCCTCTGTTTTTTTGTTTGTTTGCTTTTGTTTTGCTTTGTTTTGTTTTTTTGAGACAGAGTCTTGCTCTGTTGCCCAGGGCTGGAGTGCAGTGGTGTGATCTTGGCTCACTGCAACCTCCACCTCCCAGGTTCAAGAAATTCTCATGTCTCAGCCTCTCAAGCAGCTGGGATTACAGGCATGTGCCACCACGCCTGGCTAATTTTTGTATTTTTTTTTTTAGTAGAGATGGGGGTTTCACCATGTTGCCCAGGTTGGTCTCGAACTCCTGGCCTCAAGTGATCCACCCGCCTCGGCCTCCCAAAGGGCTGGGATTACAGGTGTGAGCCACCGTGCCTGGCCATACCTCTTTGATGCAGCCAGATCAATGGGCTGCAGAGCTAGAGAGCCTAGATCAGGAGTGAAGAAACCTGCCTGGGTCTTGGCTTGGCCGCCACTTGGCTGGAAGAAGCATGGAAAGTGAGAGAGAAGAGACCTGAATGACTCAACAAGCAAGGACAGCGCACCCTTCACAGGCTGGTCCTGTGCTGTGCACCAGGCAGAACATGATGGACGGCTCCCAGCTGGATGGAACTTGGAGTTGGGTAACTATGTGGAGCAGTAGTCTTCAAGCTCCCATTTTACTTGTACGAGTCTCCCCCAACCGCCTCTGCTTTGGCTCATAGACAAAATCTTACCAGAAGTTCAATATGGAAAACAGATGAAGGTAGAACTGAGCTGCTGAACAGCGGAGGGAGGGTGACAGCCAGACACAAAGGCACGCCTACCCCTGAGTTCCAAATATCACGTCTACCCCTGGAGTCCAAACAGCAAGCGTGAAGGCCAGTGAGCTACACCAAGCCCCCTCGCTTCTCAGAAAAGGAAAACGGGGCCTGAGGGAAGAGCACAGTTAACAAATAAAAGGTGAACACATGTCTCCTCTGGGCCTGCACCCTGCTCTGTAAAATGAGGGTATTAGAGTGTATCTCACAGGGCCTTGGAAATATGATATAATTCTGGCCAAATCTTAACTTTTCATCAAGATGTGGCTTACTCTCAACTTTCAGGGAATAGTTTTGTTATTTATTTTATAATCTGTGCATACATGAACTGAAAGCAAAAGATATGGTGTGCAGCTCAATACACAAGAATTCAAACCATGTAAATTTATAAAGTGAAAATTCACAACAGGGTCCTTCTCATTACATCATAAGGCAATGGGGGAAATAAAAAAAAGGAACCAAAGCATGAACAAGCTCTAAAATGTCCCTGAAAATGAATACTCTGAAACTGATTGTAAAGAAAACAAGTGAGATGTCTTAAATAGGAAGACAAAACGATTCAAAAAATGATCTGGAATCACTTTCAAATTTGCACTAATATATACAGTCTTTTCATGGCACCTTTTGGTAGATTAAAGGAATCAAGCAAAAAGAAAAATTAATGCTAATTTTAAAAAACTGTAGTCTGATTCTGTGCCAAAGTAGAATGGGATAGGATGGATACAAAACCCTCAAATAGGCTGATCCGAGTGCAATGGTATTTACTACTAATTAATTACAACCAGTTACAGATTTCTTTGTTCCTTCTCCACTCCCACTGCTTCACTTGACTAGCCTTAAAAAACAAAACCAAAAAAAAAAACACCACAAGGTGGGCCAAGATGGCTGATTAGAAGCAGCTGCGAACCGCAGCGCTCCTGGAGAGTGGAATGGCGAGTGAATTCTACACCTTCAACTGAGGTATTCAGGTTCTTGCACTGGGACTGACTAACCAGTCGGGGCGACTCACGGAGAACGAGGAAAAACAGGGTGGGGCGATGGCCACATGTTCTCACTTATAAGTGGGAGCTGAACAATGAGAACACATGGACACATCGGAGGAACAACACACACTGGGGCCTGTCAGGGGCACAGCAGGAGGGACAGCATCAGGAAGAATAGCTAATGGATGCTGGGCTTAATACTTGGGTGATAGGTTGATCTGTGCAGCAAACCACATGACACATATTTACCTATGTAACAAAACTTCATATCCTGCACATGTACCCTGGAACTTAAAAGCTGAAGAAAGAAAAAACAAACAAACAAAACCCTCTCAAACACCTGTATGGAAGGAAAACATTTACAGTCACATTTATCTCACTTGTATTTGTCAGAGATTTGTGAATTGCCTTAAAAAAATTCATGAGGCTGGGCGCAGTGGTTTGAGACCAGCCTGGCCAACATGGTTAAAATATAAAAAAAAAAATTAGCCAGGCTTGGTGGTATGCGCCTATAATCCTAGCTACTCGGGAGGCTGAGGCAAAAGAAGCACTTCAATCTGGGAGGTGGAGGTTGCAGTGAGCCGAGATCACACTACTGGACTCCAGCCTAGGCAAAAAAGTGAGACTCTATCTCCAAAAAAAAATTAACGAGCCACAAAAAATTCTACCCTGAATTCCCTAATGAAAAGTTTGGAGACACGCGGTGCCGCAGGGCAGGGGGAGAGGCAGAGGGAGGGGACATGGGCTCATTGCCGTGTGTGCCCTGCAGTCTGCCCCTCACTCGCCACCGATGACCCGTCTTGCCACGCGCATGCCCTGCCACCGCCCCGCAGAAACGCTTCGGTTACCCACAGTCTTTCGCCAGATGAGACTGGCGCCCATGGTACTGGCTCCTCATCTCACTTGGGCTTATGCCAAAGATGTAAAATTTGGTGCAGATGCCCAAGCCTTAATGCTTCAAGGTGTAGACCTTTTAGCCGACGCTGTGGCCGTTACAACGGGGCCAAAGGGAAGAACAGTGATTACTGAGCAGAGCTGGGGAAGTTCCAAAGTAACAAAAGATGGTGTGACTGTTGCAAAGCCAATTGACTTAAAGGATAAATATAAAAACATTGGAGGTAAACTTGTTCAAGATGTTGCCAATAACACAAATGAAGAGGCTGGGGATGGCACTACCACTGCTACTGTACTGGCATGCTCTATGGCCAAGGAAGGCTTCGAGAAGATTAGCAAAGGTGCTACTCCAGTGGAAATCACGAGAGGTGTGATGTTAGTTGTTGATGCTGTACTTGCTGAACTTAAAAGCAGTCTAAACCTGTGACCACCCTTGAAGAAACTGCACAGGTTGCTACGATTTCTGCAAACGGAGACAAAGAAATTGGCAATATCATCTCTGATGCAATGAAAAAGGTTGGAAGAAAGGCTGTCATCACAGTAAAGGATGGAGAAACACTGAATGATGAATTAGAAATTATTGAAGGCATGAAGTTTGATTGAGGCTATATTTCTCCATACTTTATTATTAATATATCAAAAGGTCAGAAATGTGAATTCCAGGATGCCTATGTTCTGTTGAGTGAAAAGAAAATTTCTAGTGTTCAGTCCATTGTACCTGCTCTTGAAATTGCCGAAGATCATCGTAAGCCTTTGGTCATAATCGCTGAAGACGTTGACAGAGAAGCTCTAAGTACACTCGTCTTGAATAGGCTAAAGGTTGGTCTTCAGGTTGTGGCAGTCAAGGCTCCAGGCTTTGGTGATTATAGAAAGAACCAGCTTAAAGATATGGCTATTGCTACTGGTGGTGCAGTGTTTGGAGAAGAGGGGTTGACCCTAACTCTTGAAGACGTTCAGCCTCATGACTTAGGAAACGGTGGAGAGGTCATTGTGACCAAAGACGGTGCCATGTTCTTAAAAGGAAAAAGTGACAAGGCTCAAATTGAAAAATGTATTCAAGAAATCATTGAGCAGTTAGATGTCACAACTAGTGAATATGAAAAGGAAAAACTGAATGAACGGCTGGCAAAACTTTCAGATGGAGTAGCTGTGCTGAAGGTTGGTGGGACAAGTGATGTTGAAGTGAATGAAAAGAAAGACAGAGTTACAGATGCCCTTAATGCTACAAGAGCTGCTGTTGAAGAAGGCGTTGTTTTGGGAGGGGGTTGTGCCCTGCTTCGATGCATTCCAGCCTTGGCCTCATTGACTCCAGCTAATGAAGATCAAAAAATTGGTATAGAAATTGTTAAAAGAACACTCAAAATTCCCGCAATGACCATTGCTAAGAATGCAGGTGTTGAAGGATCTTTGATAGTTGAGAAAATTATGTAAAGTTCCTCAGAAGTTGGTTATGATGTTATGGTTGGAGATTTTGTGAATATGGTGGAAAAAGGAATTATTGACCCAACAAAGGTTGTGAAAACTGCTTTATCGGATGCTGCTGGTATGGCCTCTCTGTTAGCTACAGCAGAAGTTGTAGTCACAGAAATTCCTAAAGAAGAGAAGGACCCTGGAGTGGGTGCAATGGGTGGAATGGGAGGTGGTATGGGAGGTGGCGTGTTCTAACTCCTAGACTAGTACTTTACCTTTATTAATGAACTGTGACAGGAAGCCCAAGGCGGTGTTCCTCACCAACAACTTCAGAGAAGTCACTTGGAGAAACTGAAGAAAAAGGCTGGCTGAAAATCCCTATAACCACCAGTTACTGGTTTCTGTTGACAAAATATATAATGGTTTACTGCTGTCATTGTCTATGCCTACAGATAATTTATTTTGCATTTTTGAATAAAAAACATTTGTACATTCCTGATACTGGGTACGAGAGTCATGTGCCAATGTACTGCTTTCAACTTAAATCACTGAGGCATTTTTACTACTATTCTGTTAAAATCAGACTTTTAGTGCTTGCCACCACCAGATGAGGAGCAGCCTTTCTGTGGAGAGTGAGAATAATTGTGTACAAAGTAGAGAAATATCCAATTATGTGACAACCTTTGTGTAATAAAAAAATTGTTTAAAGTTAAATAAAAGGTTTGGAGAATTAAGTTATGGGACCATCTTTAAGATGGAATACTATATGGTTCCATATAAGAATTTTTAATGATGACATTAAAAGAAATGTAAATGACATGGGGAGCTACTCAGTCCATTTTGCTGAATGTTAAAACTGGGCTCAAATCCTCTATCTAGTACAGTCCCTACTAAGCTTAGAACTATATACACAAACATGGAAACATAAGCTATGAAATACATCAAAATATTAAAAATGGCTTCCTCTAGGTATTGAGATTATGAATAACTTGTTTTCTTTATATTTCTAGATTTTTCCACAGTGAGCATTTGTTTATTGGCAAAGTACTCTAAACACCCTTGCATTAGCCAGCTCGAGTATAATGGTGAATGCAGAGAAAGGAAGGGGAAAGGAAATGAAGGCAGGTTAGCTTTCTGCTCCCTCTGACGGCTGCAGGAGGCATGTGGCCGAGCAACAGGGAAGAGGATGACTGTAGAGAAACCGACTTCTGTGAGCCTCAGTACACAGATCACATGTTCTTAGAATATGAAAAAAGTCAAGGAATATGTTTGTTCCAGGCTAATCTAGAAAGTTAGTTTTCCTAGATTTTTCCCTAAACCATAAATCAGAATAGTCCAAGGCTCTAAGCCATAAAGCATTCAAGGATAAAACTTTTAAAAAAATTACATTTAGAATAGACAGAAAAGTTAATGGTATCAGACAATACATCCTGTGTATCAAATGTAGTCTAGATTTGTACTCAGAGAAACGACATAAACTTGCTTTGTTCCTTCACAATATTAGAATCTGCCTCAAGGAGCTGGGAATTGGGGTGAAGCTCCCACACAGCCCCAGGAGGCTGCTGTGCCTGTTGGCTGAAACGAGCACCACGTCCTTCCTGTTTTGTCTGCTTTGAGCCTTTCAGATTATTCCTCAGTTTAATTTCAAGTTAAAGACTCTTTAGAGCTGAATGTTTTCCCCTTTCTCTTTTTATTTTTCGAGACAGGATCTTACTCTGTCACATGGGCTTGAGTGCAGTGGTGCAATCATAGCTCATTGCAGTCTCAACCTCCTGGGCTCAAGTGATCCTCCCACCTCAGCCTCCCGAGTAGCTGGGACCACAGGTGCACACCATCATGCCTGGCTAACTTTTAATTTTTTTTTGAGAGTTGAGGTCTCGCTATGTTGCCCAGGCTGGTCCTGAACTCCTGGGCTCAAGTGATCCTTCCGTTTTAGCCTTCCAAAGTGAGCCACCACGCCTGGCCTCCTTTTATTCCTGATCTTGACTCCCATTCTAGTACTCATTTTTCCCTTATTATAAAAAAGCAGTAAATGTGCTGGGTGTGGTGGCTCATGCCTGTAATCCCTGCACTTTGGAAGGCAGAGGCAGGTGGATCGCTTGAGCCCAGGAGATCAAGACCAGCCTGGGCAACATGAAGAAACCTCGTCTCTACAAAAAAATGCAAAAATTAGTCAGATGTGGTGGCACACACCTGTAGTCCCAGCCACTTGAGAGGCTGAGGTGGCCAGGAGTTTGAGGTGGCAGTGGTCACTGTACTCCAGCCTGGGTGACAGAGTGAGAACCTGGCTCAAAAAAACAAAACAAAACAAAAAACCCAGTAAATACAAAGATGGGTATAAAATGAAAAGCACCTTCACTTTCCAAACCCCTCTCTAGAGGTAACAAGTTCCCTGTGTATCCTTCCAGACATTGACTGCATCTACAAGCACCCCTTGTTTATTAAGATCATGTTATATATACCGTTTGGCACACTGCTTTTTATTTTCTTTTACTTAATAAAAAAATTGACACCTTTTCATACATGGATTTACTTTTCTTTCTTTTCAATGCCAACCTCTTCTTTTTTTTTTTTTTCATTTGATAAATATTTACTTAGCCTAGCTCACTGTTGTAGGAGAGTGATCCACAGTAATTAATACAAATAAAGTACCTGCTGCCAAGGTGCTTACATTCTAGTAAGGGAGACATAAAATCAACCAATCATCAATCAGTCAACAAAGAATAAATGAACGGAAGTAATTTTAGAGAGTGATAAAGTGAACAATGAAAGGGAGCTGAAATTGTAGGAAGTTGGGACAGACATGGCCATTTTAGATTAAGGAGTCTCCATGTTGCCCAGGCTGGTCTTGATCTCCTGGGCTCAAGCGATCCACCTGCCTCTGCCTCCCAAAGTGCTGGGATTACAGGCATGAGCCACCGTGCCCAGAACATTTACTGCTTTTTATAATAAGAGAAGGTGCCTCTGAGGAGGTGGAATATGAACCGAGACAGAATATATGAAATAAGCTATGCAAAGAAGTGGGAGGACATTCCAGAAGCGAGTACACAACATGTCTGAAGGCTGAAGGCAAGAACAAGCCTGATGGTCTGAAGCTCACCAAGATGTCCAGTGTGACTGGCAATAGTGAGCAAGGCATACACTGATCCAAGGTGAAATAGAAGAGGTAGATGGAACTAGGTCAGTTAGGGAGACTGTTGGCAAATCTCAACTTTCGAAGAGAAGGTCTAGCATGGTGAGGAGGACAGCTCTCCTGGGAGCCTGAACCTTCTCTACTCCCTTTTCAACATTAGAGTAGCTGCAAAATCTTAGGGAAATCGCTTCACCCCTCCCTGGATCTCAGCTGCTTTTTCATCTATAAGGGACAGGGCTGTTGGGAAGCGAAGGAACTGTTTTGTGCTGGAAGACTGAAGCTGAAGCCGGGAAACCCTCCTGATCTAAGAGCTGTGTGATAGGCTAAATAATGGCTCCCAAAGGTGTCCACATCCTAATCCCCAGAACCAGTGACGATGCTATCTTATGGCAAAAGGGACTTCATAGATGTGATTAAGGATCTTGAGATGGGGAGATGATCCTGGATTATCCAGGTGGGCCCAACATAATCACACGGATCCTAGTAAGACGGAGCAGGTGGGTTAGAGTCAGAGAGAGAGGTGACCACAGAAGCAGTGCTGAGAATCACGTGAGCCTTGGGCCGAGAACATGGGCAGCCCCTAGAAGCTGGAAAAAGCAAGAAATGGATTCTCCCCTAAAGCCTCCCGAAGGACCTGCCCACCCATTTTAGTCACCGATTACAGGCCTCCAGCGCTGTAAGAAAATAAATGCATGTTATTGCAAGCCACTAAGTTTGTGGAAATTTGTACAGCAGCATGTGCTGTAACCACATGATTCTAAAATGCCTTGGAATCAAGCGAGGGAGTACTCGCCTGTGGTAGAGGATAAGCAGAAAGTGACAAAGAGAAAGCTCTGGGGAGAAGCAGGAAGCTCTGCGGGAGGAAGGGGAAAACAGGGCTTGGGGCTGTGGAGTTTGATGTGAGCTGGCTTCCCATCAGAGGACCCATATAAGCTATTAATACTTCCTACATTTAATGTTGGCCATGGGTCTGGCTTGGGGATGAGGGCCAAAGGGATGGAGGTGAAGAACTCAGGGTCTGAAAGAGGAAACCTTCCTTTTTCCCTCAAAGTTTATGCTATACAATTTTATTGTGTGGACCTTAAGGCAAGAATTTGGACAAGTCCAAGCCAATAGGAGGTAACAACTATCCTGGTTTGCCTAGGACTGCAGGGTCTCCTGGGCTGCAGGACTTTCCGTTTTAAAACCTAGGGTCTGGCTGGGTACGGTGGCTCACGCCTGTAATTCCAGAACTTTGGGAGGCCGAGGTGGGTGGATCACCTGAAGTCAGGAGCTCGAGACCAGCTTGGCCAACACGGTAAAACTTCATCTCTTCTAAAAATACAAAAATTAGCTGGGTGTGATTGTGTGTGCCTGTAATCGCAGCTACTGGGGGGCTGAGGCAGGAGAACTGCTTGAAACTGGAAGGCGGAGGTTGCAGTGAGCCGAGATCATGCAACTGCACTCCAGCTTGGGTAACACAGCAAGATTCCGTCTCAAAAACAAACAAACGAACAAACACACACACACACCTAGGGTCCCAGGCAAACTGGGATGAATTGGTTACTCCAGCTGATAGTCTAAAGGGGTCTCCCTGACCAGGACAGAGGCTACTGGGTCACCTATACAATAACACTAAAATGCAAAAATGTTCAGGTATCTAACACATGTTGCTCTGGGGAATAAACCATGCCCCTCTGGTGTCAGCCACATACCCAAATTTGGTACTATAAAACTCACGTGTCTGGCCACACATTCCCAATTCACAGGAAAGCATCCTTGGATTCCAAAATGGGAAATACCTGCTGAGGTCATCATGAAACACGGGCTGGGAATCTCAGCTGGGCAAGAAACAAGGCCCGTGTGTGCCAGAAACAAATCTGTCAGGCCAGGCGCAGTAGCTCTCGCCTGTAATCCCAGCATTTTGGGAGGCTGAGGCAGGCAGATCACCTGAGGTCAGGAGTTTGAGAACAGCCTGGCCAACATGGTGAAACCCAGTCTCCACTAAAGATACAAAAATTAGCCAGGTGTGGTGGCACGCGCCTGTAGTCCCAGCTACTCGGGAGGCTGAGCCAGGAGAATGGCTTGAACCTGGGAGGCAGAAGTTACAGTGAGCTGAGATTGTGCCACCACACTCCAGCCTGGGCGACAGAGTGAGACTCCATTTCAATAAATAAATAAATAAATTAATTAATTAATTAAAAAAATTAAAAAGGCCAGGCGTGGTGGCTCACGCCTATAATCCCAGCACTTTGGGAGGCCAAGGTGGGCAGATCACAAGGTTGGGAGTTGGACCAGCCTAACATGATGAAACCCCGTCTCTACTAAAAATACAAAAATTAGCCGGGCGTGGTGGCGAGCGCCTGTAATTGCAGCTACTCAGGAGGCTGAGGTAGGAGAATTGCTTGAACCCAGGAGGCAGAGGTTGCAGTGAGCCAAGATCATGCCACTGCACCCCAGCCTAGGCAACAGGGCGAGACTCCATCTCAAAACAAAACAAAACAAAACAAAACAAAACAAAACAAAACAACCAGATCTGTCCACTAAGGGGCTGCCGGTCACTGTAAGAGATACAGGAAAGTGCATGCTGCCAGCCCCTGCTCTGGCAAGTGAACAGATTCAGTGTATGATCCTCCCCAGCTTCACCAGACCCTTCCCACCTTCCCCCAGGCTCTCAGCCACTTGCTCAGCGCGGAGCCCTGAAAAGAAATTCCCAAGCTGAATCCCAGCCCAACCACCAACCAGCTGCATGACCCTGAACAAATCATTTGACTTTGCTAAGCCTGCTTGTTCATCCCACAGATGGTGATGATACCACTTTCCTTCATACAGGGAAAAATGACAGCACAGTTGTTTGACACCTGGCAGGGCTCCAGCTTGTACTTCCACAAGTAAAACTCATCAGCATCCTTTCCTCCCTTTCCCACCTGTCTGCCAAGGGATGAACACACTTAGGAAGGAGCTGGGTGAGTCTGGGCTGGGGTAAGGTAAAAGCAGCTGTGGGGTCAACGATGGGACCAAGAGAAGCTCAGAAATCATCTCTCGCTCTTCCACCTTCAGCTGTAACGTCCATTAGGAGCTGGAAAGTGCCACCCAAGGCAGGCTCTCTGATAAGAGGGAAAGAGATATTTGTCAAGAATTCTTACCCCAGGTCACGTAGCTCTCACACTTTATTTCCCCCCCTCCAGCTGTCTTGTTCTGCCACAGAACATGACAGGCAGAGTGAGCCCAGTAAAGCAATCAGATCCATCCTCTCTCGAGAAACCCTCCAAGGGCTTCCCGACTCACTGGGAATAAGAACCCAAATCTTCACTGTGCCCACAGGGTCCTGCATGAGCTCCCAACATAACCTGCAGCTGGATTCTGCCCTGCACACTCCCCTCCAGACACACCTGCCTCCTCGCTCTTCCTCAGATACATCAGCTATGCCAAACACAGCCCCTCCCGGGGCCTCTGCCTAGCTCCTCCTTTTGCTTGAAGCTTGCTCTCCAGATGGTAGTCACGGTGCTCGTTCTCTTCCTTCGGGTCTGGATTCAAAGGCCCTTCTCAATGAGGCTTCCCTGGGCTACCTTCTTGAAAGCTTCTGCTCCCCCACACCTCATTTCCCGCTGTCTGCTTTAGTTCTTTTCTCCCTAACGCATGTCATCTAGCGTGTCACCTAGCGTGCCACTCCCGCAATGGAATGGAAGCTCTGCCAGGGAGGGATGCTGGGCTGACTTGTTCACCTCAGTATCCCCCAGGGCTGAGAACAGTGCCTGACATACAATGGGCTGGCAGAATGTGTTGAATGAGTGACAGGCTTGGGTGTGTGTACACGTCAACAGAGGGGTGGAGACAGGAATAACCCCTAGGTCAAGCTGACTGAAGGCTGGAGATGATGGGATCTCACGCCTGGTGGTGGGAGGGAACTGACAAAGCCATGACAGGGACAGGTTTGAGGTCACTGCATGTGGAGGTGGGTTTGGAAGTGTGACATGGAGGGATCAGTTTAGAGCTTCCATTTCTGTGGAGAAGGAGTCCAGGTGGAAGGGGAGGAGTCAGAGACCCATGCCACATAGAGAGAGTCTAAAATTTTCACTGTGAAGAGCTGACCAGAGAAACTCCAGCCAGCTCTGAGAGCCTTGGTGAACTAGTGACTGTGGGACTGACAGTGGTCTCAGCGAGCCTCCTGTGTGCCGCTTCTACAGCAGCATCTGATGTTCAGCTGCAGGCACGAGAGAGAGGGGACAGCAGATTCATCCAGGCTGAGGTTCTGCCAGGCAGCTCCCATGAAGAGACAGAAGGACAAGGAAATTTGGAATGCTTGGCAAGACAGTTGCTGAAATGGTGGCCAACGTCTCAACACTGGATACTGAAGGAAGAGAAGAAAGGAAGGGGCTGAGAGACTGGAAGAGAGGAGAGCTAGGATCCTGGAGGAAGGAGATCTCCCCAGGGAGAGAGTATGCTTGGAGGTGGAGGCAGTGATTGGAGATGTGGGAAGAGGAGCAGTCCTGAGTGCTGACAAGAACCCAGGCATGTGTGCAGCAGGGGTTGTGAAGATGAGGGGCCTGCGTGTCATCTCACAGGATGGGGCAGGGCTTAGGGGCAAGAGGAAGACTCAAGCCACAGTCCAAAGAAATGCCAAAGTCCTTAAGAAGTGAGAGAACCTGGCTAGGCACACGGTGGCTCATGCCTATAATCCCAGCACTTTAGGAGGCCAAGGTGGGAGGATCATTTGAGGCCAGGAGTTCAAGACCCGCCTGGGCAACATAGTGAGATCCTGTCTCTACAAAGAATTCTGGAACAAAAGTAGCCAGGTGTAGCAGTACGTACCTGTAGTCCCAGTTACCTGGGAGGCTGAGGCAGGAGGACTGCTTCAGCCCAGGAGGTTGAAGCTGCACTGAGCTATAACTCCACTCCACTCCAGCCTGGGTGACAGAGTGAGACCCTGTCTCTCTCTCTTTTTTTTTTTCTTTTTTTTGAGACAAGTCTCGCTTCACCAGGCTGGAGTGCAGTGGCAAGATCTCAGCTCACCGCAACCTCCAAGCTTGAACCTGGTTCAAGCTATTCTCCTGCCTCAACCTCCCAAGTAGCTGAGATTACAGGCACCTGCCACCGCGCCCACTTAATTTTTGTTAGAGACGGGGTTTCACCACATTGGCCAGGATGGTCTCGATTTCCTGAACTCATGATCCACCCTGGCCTCCCAGAGTGCTGGGATTACAGGTGTGAGCCACCCTGCCTGGCTGAGACTCTGTCTCTTAAAAAAAAAAAAAAACAAAAAAAAAAAAAACAGATGAATAAAGAAAAGAATGGCTGAGCACGGTGGCTCACACCTGTAATCCCAGTACTTTTGGAGGCTCAGGCGAGCATATCACTTGAGGTCAGGAGTTCAAGACCAGCCTGGCCAACATGGTGAAGCTTACTAAAAATACAAAAATTACCTGGGTGTGGTGGCACATGCCTATAGTCCCAGCTACTTGGGAGGCTGAGGCAGGAGAATCCCTTGAACCCGGGAGGTGGAGGTGCAGTGAGCCAAGACCGCACCATTGCACTCCAGCCTGGGCACGAGGGAGCGAGACTCTGTCCCCCTTCCCCACAAAAAAAAGAAAAAGAAAAGAAAAGAAGAAATAATGAGCTGCAAGTCGACAAGCCTGGGAACTAGCACTTTGGGAGCCGAAGCGGCGGATCACGACCTGAGGTCAGAGTTTGAGATCAGCCTGCCGGACATGATAAAACCGCTTACTAAAAGTACAAAATAGCTGGGCGTGGTAGACGCCTGTAATCCCAGCTACTCAGGAGGCTGAAGCAGAATTGCTTGAACTCCCAGGAGGCAGCCAGAGTGAGTCGAGATCAAAGACAGACCTCCAGCCTGGGCAATGCGAGCGAGACTGGGCTCAAAAAAAAAAAAAAAAAAAGAAAAGAAAGCAAAAGAAAAGAAATGAGAGAACTTGGCTGGGAGACCAGGAGACATGTCAAAGGAAGTGGTCAAGAGAGTGATAAGAACCTCAGAGGGTTGTGTTGCTCTTATGGGGTGGAAGAGACGTGGTCTGGAAGGCAGGGGAATCAAGAGGGACACAAACCACATCACTTCTTGGTCTTTTCCAGCCTGTACCCTGGATATGCAGTAGTAGGACAGACCCTTCCACTGTGGGTCTAAAATCTGGCTCCTCTAGCTTTTTGTGGGCAATCTACATTCTTGGCAAGACAAAAAGTTTCCTCTTTTGTATTGACTACATTTGCCCCCTGAGGTTCCCTATTGAAAAGCTGCATCTCTGCTCTCTCTCTGTCTTAAGGCAACTTACAAATTCACAGAAAAGCTGAAACTATCCAGGCGTGCAGCCTGCACTATTGAATAAGTGAGTTTCTGGAGAACGCCCTCTGCACGAAGCTCAAAGGGGTTTGGCAAAAGAAATCTGAAGTGAGCTTGAGCTGGCACTCTGATTGCCTGGGGGGGGTATCCGGGTCCCATCACTTATCAGCAGGGGACCTTCGGTAAGTCCTTTAACTTCTTTGTGCCTCAGTTTCCTCATCTGTCAAATGGAGAAGTTAGACGACCTATGAATACTTTTCACCATGTTGGCCAGGCTGGTCTCAAACTGGGAAGAGGATTTCTGGGAAAACTTTTGCTTTGCTTTCTTGATAGGGAACAAAGAGAGACTGGTGTCCATATTCCCCCTTCTTCCTGCCTTGGATACAGAAGTGATGTCTGGAGCTGTGGCAATCATATTATAATCATGGGGCAAATGTCACTGCTCTAAGGTGTGGAGAAGAAAGGCAGAAGGAGCCTGGGTCCCTGATAGGGGGGTGGTGGGAGTAGGGGGGTGCAGCTGAACAAAAGCAGGTGATCTTCCACCTTTGCTCTTGTTATGTAAGAAAAGTAACTCTCAATTTGCATAAGCACATTATTTGGGGTTTGTGGTTAGTGATTGCTGGACACGATTTCTAAGCTTAGAGTGCCTCCTATTTAAAGGAGACTCCTAGGAAAGCACAGCACACGCTAGATCCAGGTCATCCACTTCTCTTAAGTCATCTTCAGAGATCAAAGGCTAAAGGCCCTAGCATGAACCCCATTTTTCCATTCCAAATAGAATGTAAAGGGTGGCACCGATTAGGAACGGCAGGAGAACAACGTCGAGGTGTGCGTGAGGGCACGGTGTGAGGCCTTGCTCAGCAAAGGGGAGCTGCCACCCTCGGAGCTGAAAAGTGAGCAGATACTACCACTTCCCCAAGCCTGGTCTCCAGCCCAAGCTCTGCTGAGGAGGAGCCCTCTGACAAAGTAAAGGAAGGTTGTTCTGGCCAAGAGTCACTGAACCTGGCTATTTAATCTAATCACTCACTCATAAAAATCACAGAGCCAGTTCTGAATTACGGTGGTGGTGGTGAAGAATGCAAGTTTAAGATTGCTATGGCTCTTTTATGCCAATCCACCATATCGATCCAAAAGCTTCTTAAACAGCCTTAAATGAACTGAAAGGTTGAATTTGGTGAGCTCCTCCGCTTCCCTTCTCTCCCAGTCATCCAGCTTCCCGCCCCCAAGGATAGGGGAGAGGCTGGAAAAATGAGCTTTGAAATTGCAGTCTCATAAAAGCAAAACTGAGAAAAGACAAAACAGTGATGGAGAAAGCCAGACGATCATTAAAAAACAAAACAGGAGTCTCTCCCAGGCCACGCCCACACGGGCTCGCCGCGCTCGCTCGTCACCACCAACACCCCACCTCTTGCCCTCCGCATGGGAGGGGCAAGAACGCGATCAGTTCGCAGCTTCCAGGCAGGTGATGAGGTTAGCAAGTCCCGCAGTCCTCCGATAGCTGGCGGCGGGGGTCTGGCAGGTGCCCGGACCCTCCGAGGGCCCCACGCCCGCGCGCCCCGGGGCTCGGGACCGCTACCCGCGGCTCACCTGCGCGCCCGGGCCCTGGGGCCCTGCTCCCGGGAGGTGGCGCGGGCCTGGCTCCCGTCGCAGCCCCGGCCGCCCCCGCCAGGGAAGTCGCGAGCGAGTCCGGCTTGCCCCGCCCGCCTCCCATCCCGCACTCACGCTCCACGTCGTGCAGCTTGGCCCGCTCCTCCTCCAGCTTGCCCTTGAGGCTTTCGGCCTCGCTCTTCAGCGACGCCAGCGTCTCGTTCTCGTGCAGCGCTTCGGTTGCCATCTTCGCGCGGGGACGCGGCGGGGAGGGAAGCGGAGAGCGGGGATGCGCTGAGCCGCGGTGGGCGCCGCTCCAGCTGCCGTCCCTGGCCCGGAGCGCCGCCCCACGGTCCCGCCCTCCGTGATGACGCCAGCAGCTGCGGGCCCGGCTGCTGCGCCTGAGCCCCCAGACCCCGGCACCTGGGCGCGCGCTCTGGCGCAGTGCCCAGTGCGATGTCCGCGTCAGCGCTGCCGCGCACACTACCCCGGAGAGGCAGGGAGTGTCAGGCCCATTTTACCGGCGGGCAAACTGAGGCTCAGGAATGCTGGGTGATTTGCCCGAGGACGCACACAGAGGGAAGGGCCAAGCCGGATTCCACCTCGGGACTCCCCGCTTCTGGGGAGACCGGTGAGGCTCCCGCGACACGGCCCTCCCATCCCCACGCCTCTCGTGCAGATCTCCGCTCTGTGGGACTTGATTGCGGGCTGCGGGCCCGTGGCTCCTGCAGGCAGAGAGAGGACGTGAGAGGAGACGGCTACGAGGCTTGGCCGCAGGTAGCTATGGTGCTCCCCCGACAAGGAACAGGAAACCCTCTTCGTTTGTTAATCTAAATATACAAAAATAAAACTAGTTGCTGGGTTCTGAGACGGAGTCTCTGAGGCATTAGGAGGCCCACCCTTAGTTTTTCTTTTCTTCACGCAGGAATCAAGTCCCTGGCCTGGGGGCGGCAAAAGGAGATGGGCCGTGGGTCGGTGGGCGCGCGGGCTCAGACCTGGGGCTTCTGAGCCCACGCCCAGGCATCTGGGACCCCTCACTTCTGAGGCCACCTCCAGCCCTTTAGAATGAAGGGCTGGCACAGTTCTACCAGGATGCACATTTAGTGACTTCTGTCAGACTGAAGCATCCCCTCGCCCCAAGCGCCTGAAGTGTGAGGGGCACTGTTCTAAGTGCTTTAATGCGCATTTGTTTAATCCTCGCAGGAGTCACCTTGAATGGGCACTCTTATCCCCACTTTACAGAAGAGGAAACTGAGGCACGGAAAGACTGAGTGATTACTCAGGGGGCACGCTCCAAGAAACAGGGAGAGACAGGATTTGGACCCAGACAGGCTGGCTCCATAGTCCTCTGGACTTTGGTGTGGCTGATCCAACTCAAGCCTTCTCCTTTTTGCCTCTTCTGTGATCTTGCATGCGTTTGTGCAGAGAACGAGAAGGCAGATCAAAGTTACAAATTCTGTGGGAACATCACTAAGCAGAATCTTGGGTGCTGTCCCCACCTCTCTGTACCTGCTCCCTCCCAGAGGAGCCAGCCTGCACTTACTGCCCCGGGCCCTCTCTATCTGAGAAAAGTTGAAGGTACTTGATATTAATCTGTACATACTTGTTTTGCAGGTTAGGGTCTGAGATCCTCAGTTTCCTTATCTGGAAAAGCTTCTTCATAGGATCTGCTTCATAGGATTGTTATGAGAATTAAGTAAGATGGTGTGGGCCGGGCGCGGTGGTTCACACCTGTAATCCCAATACTTTGGGAGGCCAAGGTGGGTGTATCACCTGAGGTCAGGAGTTCGAAACCAGCCTGGCCAACATGGTGAAACCCTCTCTCTACTAAAAATACAAAAAGTACCCGGGTGTGGTGGTACATGCCTGTAACCTCAGCTACTCAGGAGGCTGAGGCACGAGAATCACTTGAACCCTGGAGTCAGAGGTTGCAGTGAGCCGAGATCATGCCACTGCACTCCAGCCTGGGCAACAGAGTGAGACTCAAAAAAACAAAAAGATAGTGTGGGTGAAGACTTTAGCACACTTCTCCGTACATAGCAGATGCTTATTCTCTGCTAGTTCTCTTTTCCGTTCCCATCCATATATTAATAGATTTATTTGTCGTTGTTCCTCAGTATTTAAGTATTTAGCATAGTACTTGCATATGGTAGGTGCTCAGTTAATGCTAGTTTATTAAATTGATGTATAAAACAATATATAAAATATATATATCTGTATAAACTATGTTAAAAATATAAACGTATAACATAAACATGTTTATAAATGGATAAACATATAAATACAATTATTTAAGTATAAGATAAGAATGTAAAAATTTAAAAGCAAAAATATTACACCTGTTTGAGAGTTTGTAGAGCAAAAGGTTAAGAGCACAGGCTCTGTCTAGATCTGACTGCCTGGGGGCAAATCCTGGCTCTGCCGTGTGGCCTGAGGGATTTACCTGTCTGTGTCTCGGGCTCATCTGTAATTGGTAGACAACGCCTCCTCCAGACTCTGGATGGCATTCGGAGAGAGCAGTGCGTGGCACACAATATGCATCTGTTATTATTACTGAGGCTGCCTGAGACACTTGAGCAGTTCACATGAGGTAATTTAAATGAGACACTGGGTCATGGGGGATACTTTTCACAAGGGCCATCTCGGGGGGCTCAGGCAAGGCAGCCTCGTCTCATCACCTCCTTAGGCTGGCTCTGGACCGTTGCAGGATGTGTGTGTGTGGTTCAGGGTCCTCCTGGCTGTGAAGATCTGAGGCACGTGGTACTTCTCACTGGTGTGTGCCGTCTTCTGGGGGTTCTTTCTGTAAAATAAACCTCAAACAGCCTCCAACCTGGAGAATCAACTATCTAGATATAAGGCCATCAAACTTTTAATGGTTGGGCAGTTTGCCAAGTGCTATCTTGTATTTTGGTGTTCACTCCCGCTGAGGAAGCCAGATAGCAGAAAAGTGAGGTCAGCTACATTCCACAGTGGTTGAGATAAAGGGTCACTCCTATTCATGAAAAGGGCCCAATGGGGACTGCGTCTACATCATCCCAAACACTTGGATGAAAGGCCAGCTGTCAGTCACTGGATGTCTCCTCAGCTGAATGATGCTGTCTGAATATTTGGGAACCCCCAAGTAGAGAGTAGAGATTGTATTAAAGTAATTGTGGTTTTTGCCATTGCTTTCTATTGAAAGCAATGAGAATTGTTATGAGAATTAAGTAAGAGGGTATGGGCTGGGCACGGTGGTTCACACCTGTAGTCCCAATACTTTGGGAGGCCAAGATGGGTGTATCACCTGAGGTCAGGAGTTCAAAACCAGCCTGGCCAATATGGTGAAACCCTCTCTCTACTAGAACTACAAAAATTAGCTAGGCGTGGTGGTGCGTGCCTGTAACCTCAGCTACTCAGGAGGCTGAGGCATGAGAATCGCTTGAACCCTGGAGCCAGAGGTTACAATGAGCCGAGCTCGCACCATTGCTTCAATTGAAAGCAATGGCAAAAACTACAATTACTTTTGCACCAACCTAATAGTGGCGCTAGCCGTCAACTGTTCCCTAGAAGAGTATCTCCAGGCATGGCCCCTGTGCCTGGGAGAACCTATGTGCCACAGAGGACTCAAAATCTGGGATTTTGCAGAGGAAGTTATTTAAAAAGCAGAAGAGTTAGATTAATAAATAATGGGGGTGGGGGGCAAGGCCCCCAGAAAGCAGGTTTGTTTTTAAGAACTAAGTGTCCTCAGTTCTACAATTTGCAGAGCCAAGTTAGAACATAGACTGTAGAAATATACTACAGGTAGAAGCCCATTACACCTAGACTGAAGACACATCCAAATTGCTATGCTGTATCAAAGTGTTTTTGTGCCACCCTAGGCTGTTTACTTGCTATTTGCTTTAAGGGAGTAATTTTGAATGTAATCACTGTCAGGGGTTACAATGGAATCAGAAGGATAAAAAGCGCCCTTTCTTTTTCAGTTGGATAAAATATATTCCTCTCTCTGATTGTATTACAGATTTTGTTGTTTTAAATATGTGAGGATATCCTACTGGGCTTTTCAGGAGGAGTGCTTTACCACTTTTCACCAAGTGGGGGCTCTGCTCAGCTGCACTATTGAGCGCAGCTTTGCAAATTCTCTGAGATAGGACTAATTCTTAGGGCTTCAGTGATGCTGTGGGCATTTTTGCTGCAAGATCTGAAGCCTGTGCACAGCCACCTCTGGTGCGGACTTGATTTTGTGTACTTTGAAAATTCCAGGATTTGTATTCCATTCCTAGTCTTTGTTGAAGGCTTAGGCCGAAAGAGTACTTCTGAGCTGAATTTTGCTCACTACTGAGGCCCTGTAAGATTCCATCTCCATTAGAGCTGGACCCACACACCACTGGGACCTGTCCTTGGAAAGATGCTCCCAGACTGTTTATTTGCCAGCTTCTCTTTTAGCTTGATTGCCTGCCAAGCAGACTTGTAGAAGTCAGAAGAAAAAAGTATTAGCCCTAAGAAAGAATAGAAGCTAAAACATTCATTGAGCACTTTGCTTGCTGGGTACTATTTAAAATAAGTTATCAGATGAAATCATGTGATCCTCATAAAACTCTTATGATGTAGGTGTTATTAGTATTTCTATTTGCAGACGGGAAAACAGGCTTCAGGAGAAAGGTGAGAACCTCCTTGCAAACCACTAACTAGGAACATAAATAGGATTTGGACCCAGGCAGTCAGACACTAGCGTCCACATCCTGAACCTCTATGCTATACTGCCTGGCCAAGCCTAGGCATACTGAAAAGTGTGTGTTACAAAACTGATTCTATGGCAACTCATCTGTCACAGGACTCTCGCTTGACTGTTTTAAGACAGATAACTAAATTTTTTTTTAAAGTGGCACTTACGATTTCTGCACATGTTGAACAGTAGCTGAGTTGTTGAGATTTCTTGAAAACTGGTCTCAGAGCTCTTTGTTTGAAACATTTGTCACATGAGCCAAATACATTAGCAAGAAAGGTCTGATCACACATCTTCTACCCAAGATGAACTGAGAAAAAGTGAAAAGAAGGGAGAGGGTGTGAGAAAAGCCAATGGTTTTAGCTTTCTAAAATCTCTTCTTGCTTGTACCATGGTAGCTATTCAGACGTCTACATGTGGGATAGAGTATATGCAATTAATTTATAACCTTTCAACTATTACAACATGCTGGGTCAATACAACTCATTTATTTAATCAGTGAGAAAGCATCAGACAACAGGTTTTCTGAACTTAACGCGTCTAACCGGTTTTTTGGCAGCTGGCAGACACAGTCAGGACTGATCCTGGCAGCACAGTATCAATTCTGTGGGGTTTCACAACGGAAAATGTTGTTGTAATGGATGCTATAATTTAAAACTTTTAAAAACATTCCTCCCGTCAGGGTGAACTTTTACAGTAAAGATAAGGGTCAGCAAATGATGGGGCCTGACCCTAACCAAAGCCAGGGGGCTGAGTAAGGGTGGTGTGGGTTCCCTGCAAGGCAAGCACCCACTCATTAAACATTTGACAGCCAAAGACCCAGGGTCCCTGTCTGTTCACAAGGAAGTCAACAGACAGGCCCAGGCCACTGCAGGGAGGCAGCCTTGAGGCAGCACAAGCATCTAGTGGTTTCAGGGACAGGCTGTGGCTGCCTGGTCCCAGACCACCACTGAGGCTAGTCACCTGACCTCTCTGAAGCTTGGTTTTGCTAATCTGTCAAGTGGAGATCTTAAAATCTACCCTCTGGGGTTATCAGGAGAATGATAAGAGTCAGTGCATAAAGCACTTAGCTCGAGGTTGGTAATACAGAGAGTGCGCCAGTGCCCTGAGTGGCAGCAGTAGCGGGAACAGTGGCTGCCTTGGGAAGGAGGGATAGGGGAAGGGGCAGGGTGAGGCTGGAGATGCGAAGGAAAAAATGAGAGGAGCCTATGGCAACGGTTCAGACAAGACGCGAGGAAGTCATGGACTAAAGGTGAGAAAGTAACTTTTATCTGAGGAATGCAAGCCCTTTTAAATTATCAGGCCCAGAGAGTCATGAAAATGAGACAGCAATAACGTCCTAGTCCCCACTTTCAGCTGTGTATTCATCTTTTTATTATTATTATTGTTATTGTTATTTTGAGACAGAGTATCTCTCTGTCTCCCAGGCTGGAGTGCAGTGGCACAATCTTGGCTCACTGCAACCTCATTCTCCCGGGTTTGAGGGATTTTCCTGCCTCAGCCTCCCAAGTAGTTGGGATTATAGGCATAAACCACCATGCCAGGCTAATTTTTGTATTTTTAGTAGAGACAGGGTTTCACCATGTTGGCCAGGCTGGTCTCGAACTCATGACCTCAAGTTATCTGCCCACCTTGGCCTCCCAAGGTGCTGGGATTACAGATGTGAGCCACCATCCCTGGCCTTATCTCTTGAAACTGCTTGCTATTCACACAAGTAGCTAAAAAACAACCTAATAATGCCACACTGGACACTATAACCCACACCCTGTAGTGTAACAATGTATAGCCAATCACTAATCAATGTTATTTCTGTAAACCAATGAGAATTCCTGACAACTTTGTATCAGCCAACCCCCTGTCCCTCTTTTTTACCTTTAAAAGAAAAACTGCTTGTAACAAAGGCCAAACAGAGATAATGTTCAAGGTTACTTGGGTCTGCGCCTTCCAGGCATCTGTCCTCACTTTGGCTCAGGTAAACTCCTTAAATCTTGTTTTGTGCTACAGCCTCTTCCTTTTAGGCCCACAGAGCAATGTAGTGGGATGGACTTGGACCATGCTTAGGAAAGAGAAAGAGAAGGAGCTGGATTTGGCATGTGGGGTTGAGGAGAGGAAGATGTGGGTGCTGTGGCCTAGATTTCTTTGGGAGACCGAGGGGTTATGTTGCCATTGCTGGAGATGAGGACAAAGCGGTTAAGGGGGAAGGGAGGCCAGTGTGGCCCTGTCAATTTGGTAGGTGTTCCAGAGTGAGTCCCTTCAAGATTCAAAGAAATGACTCCCTGAACATAAAGATAATTGGGAGTGGTGGTCTGAACATTTCAACAGAGTCAAATCTGAGAGGGATGCATTTATGGCGGAGGTGACAGTGGGGACATTTCTGATGAGAGACCTCTGCCATGTGGAGCCCACCCTGGGGCTAGAGAGAGAATGGGGAGCTCATGAGTTGGGCTGAGCTCCTACAGCAAAGGGGCAGCCAGCACAGTTCCAGAGACCTCTAGGCAACAAAGGCATACAGGGCATCCCTTAGGGACAACAGCTCGAAAGGAAACCAGCTACCAACTGCCACAGAGTGCCCAGCCCTTGCCTCCCAAAACTATCCTGGGAGGGGGGCAGGACATCTGTGTTACAGCTGAGAAGCAGCAGGGGGATTAAGTAAGTCCAAGGTCAGCGGCAGAGCTGAGTCTGTAAGTAGCGTGAATACACACTTTGGAACCCTTCCAAGCTAGCATGGTCAAGCCGCATGGTTTTGTCACAAAAGGTCAGTTAACAAAAAAGGGCCTGCCCTCCAGAGCCTGGCCCATGGTGGGGCTTGGTAACTGTTGCACCTCACTCCCCAGCCCTGTAAAAGGCAGCCAGTGACAAGGTCAGGCTGAGCACTCCCAGTAATAGCATTAGGACGGTGAGCCACGGGCTGTTAAGCAAGGGAGCAGCGTCATCCATGTGGATTATTCCAGAATTTGTGCTTCCAGAAATAGGTTAGAGAGAGAGAGAGAGAGAAGGGACGGCAGGAAAACAAACTAGGTTAAGAGATTGCTATGTTCTGCAGAAGAAGAAATGAGCTCCAGACAGAGGAGCAGCTATGGAAATGGAAGGCGAGAGGAACCCATGGCACCAAGTAGAGGAGGAATAGAAGGATGGCTGGGAGGCACGGAAGAGAAAGACAAGTAGAAAAGATGGCCGATATTCCATATCTAGATAGCGGCAATGTTTTTCTTCTCAAACTAAATTGCGAATTTTTTCAAATTATAAAAGATACTTATAATGTTCATTATAAGTAACTTGAAACAGAGGGCTGGGCGCGGTGGCTCACACCTGTAATCCCAACACTTTGGGAGGCTGAGGCGGGTGGATCACTTGAGGCCAGGAATTTGAAACCAGCCTGGCCAACATAAGGAAACCCCATTTCTACAAAAAATACAAAAATTAGCCTGGCATTGTGGCGTGCACCTGTAATCCCGCTACTCGGGAGGCTGAGGCAGGAGAACCACTTGAAGCCAGGAGGCAGATGTTGCAGTGAACTGAGATCACACCACTGCACTCCACCCTGGGCAACAGAGTGAGACTCCATGTCAAATAAGTAAATAAATAACTGGAAACAGAAGGACACAAAAAGGGGAAGGTAATTGCCTACATGCCCTATGCCAATAAAAATAACTGACTTGTTGGCATTTTATGTTTTCTTCTAGTATCTTTATAAGCATATATGTGTGTGCTTTTTAAAAAATTCGAATTGTATGCCATATACTACTTTAACTTATATAATAGCATTTTCATCTTCGCGTCACTGCATATTCCTGGAAAATACTATTTTTTAATGGACACTCCAATTTTTGAGTCATATGGGCCTTAAGTCATATCACATAGCTAGCATTTTAGACCTCACTGGTTAAACATGGTCAAGCTACAAACTAAATTTAAAGCATTTTAAAACTGTAAATGTTATACATATGATTGTAGAAAGTTTGGGGGAAAAAAGGTATAAGGAAGAAGATAATCACCTATAATCCCACGACTCAGAGAAACTTCTTTTTACATTTTGGTGTATGCAAGAATAGATTTGAGACCACAGAGGTCATACTGTTCATGTATACTGATGACATTTCTGTATCTTGATGTTTTTCACTTAGTATTTATATCATGAGCTAAATTTAATTTTAGTACTTTCTGTTGTACTTATTGTCAATAATCCTTTTTATGATGAGAGAATTTTTCACAGCTAGAGCCAATGTTTCGATGAACATTTTAACAAGAAAGACAAAAATGCCCCATTTAACAAATTTTGACATGAAGTTGCTTTCCAGTAGGAGTTCATAGAACTTCTCAAACCTTCCCCTAATAACCTTATGCCAAGCACAAACTGTCTTTGATATCTGTTTTACCTAAATATATGGCTTAAAAATTACCACAGAAATACATGTTTATTTTAAAAAGAACCAATACCAAAGATGAGAAAGTAAAACTTGAATCCCCCATCACATGCCCTGCATTTTCACTGCCCTTATTTGGTTTGTTGTTTATTCTTCCAGACTTTTCTGGCACAAACACATAGATACAGCTTTGGTAGTCATGCAAATAGGGCTACTTACTTTCTTTGTCTAACATATTCTGTTAACACTTATAGATCTACCTTTTTTGGTAATAGGTTCAGCATTATTCTGTCCTATGGAGTGTCCTAATTTATTAAACCAACTTCCTGTGTTTGGATACATAAGGTATATCCACTTTTTACTTTTAAAATACTGCTTCATTAACTCAATTAAAAATGGACAAAAGGACTTTCATACATTGCTGGTGGAAAGGTAAAGTGGGGTATCCATTTTCCAACGGTGCAGCTGTGGAAAACAGTTTGGTAGTTATTCAAAACATTAAATATACAGCTGTTATCATATGACCCCACAATCCTACTTCTAGATATATACCCAGGATAATTGAAAATGTATGTTCACTGGCCAGGTGTGGTGGCTCACGCCTGTAATCCCAGTACTTTGGAAGGCCCAGGCGGGTAGATCACCTGAGGTCAGGAGTTCAAGACCAGCCAGGGCAACATGGTGAAACCCCATCTCTACTATACAAAAATTAGCCAGGCGTGGTGGCAGGCACCTGTAATCCCAGCTACTTGGGAGGCTGAGACATGAGAATCGCTTGAACTCACGGGATGGAGGTTGCAGTGAGCCGAGATCACACCACTGCACTCCAGCCTGGGCAACGCGAGGAGACTCCGTCTCAAAAAAAAAAAAAAAAAAAAAAAAAAAAGGAAAAAAGAAAAAAAATGCACCTACAAATGTTCATGGCAGCATTATTAGCCC
This sequence comes from Papio anubis, assembly GCF_008728515.1. Taxonomy (NCBI): domain Eukaryota; kingdom Metazoa; phylum Chordata; class Mammalia; order Primates; family Cercopithecidae; genus Papio; species Papio anubis. The sequence goes on from NC_044982.1 coordinate 135,770,443, forward strand.
AAAGTGAAAGCAACTCAAGTGTCCACTAACAAAATGTCTATCCCTCCAGTAGACTGCTATTCAGCAACAAAAAAGAATGACATTCTGACACATGCTACAACATGGTCCAACCTTAAAAACGCTATCCTATGAAAGAAGCCAGACATAAAAAGCCACATGTTGTATGATTTCATTTATGTGAAGTGTACATGATCAGCAAATTCGTAGAGACAGGAAGCAGATGAGTAGTTGGGAGGTGGAGGGAAGAGAGAGTAAGGGGGAAGGAGGGAGTTGGGAGTGGCTGCTTAAGGGGTATGGGATTTCTTTTTTGGGGTGATGAAAATACTCTGGAGTTAGTGACAATGGTTGCAAATCCTTGTAAATAAACTAAGAAAACACTGAAATATATGTTTTAAAATGATGGGTTTTAAAACATGAAACAAAACGTGGACATCATATCTCAATAAAGATTATTTTTAAAATGGACAAAAGGCTTGTGTAGTCACTTCACAAATGAGGATACTTATATGGTCAATAAACATATAAAAAAGTGCTCATTATCATTAGTCATCAAAGAAATACAAAGTAAAACTACGGTGTGATACAACTACTTACCCATCAGGAAACTTAAAAAGCCTGACAACACAAAAGTGTGGGCAAGGATGCAGAGACTGGAACTGCCTTTCTCTGCTGATGGGAGTGTAAGTTGGTATAACCACTGTAGAAAACTGGTTGGTAGGAGCTAATAAAGTGAAACGGATATATTCTATGACCAAGCAATTCTACTCCTGCATACATACGCCACGGAAAATAATGCTTATTTCCTTTAAAAACACACACACACACACACACACACAAATGTCATAGCAGCTTTATTCATAGGCCTAAACTTGAAAGACCCAAATGTTCACCAGTTGTAGACTAAATTGTGAAATGAGCATAGAGTAAAAAAGAACAAATTGATACACACAACAATGTGGATGTATCTCAGACTTAAAACTACAAAATGTTCTGTGTCAAAAACCTTTTTCTAACCCCATAAGCTGTACTCAGAGGCTTATGTTGTCATGTGTCACCTGGATCAAATTTTAAAACCAACTTAGTGATTTTAAGTATGCTTAATCTTTTTCCTGATGCCACTATTAATGTAAAAAACACTTTACTGTTTCAAAATAAATTCATGTGTATTGTAGAAAAATTAGATTTTACAGATTAACAGCAACAAAACCCCTCACCCATGCTCCCACCACAAAGACCTGCTAACACTGTGGCCTGTACTCATCTGGATGCTTTTCCGAGCACTTCAAAAGCTGGAGTATTTTAACTAAATGTCAGCATGCACGTACCTTCCAGAGTCAGCACTGGGAGCCACAGAGCAGACGGTGAGAGGTGAGGACTGGCGCAGCTTGAGGTGTGAAGCACCTCTCCCACCGGTTAATCTCCTTATCTTCTCAGAGTGCTTCTCAGCTTGCTTTCTTCCTCCACTGCACTTCCATGCTCCCTGCTGGGCACGCGCTGCCATCTGCATCCCTCACTCACCCCTGGAACCTTCTGCCCAGCCTCACTGTGGAGGGAGACCTTGGCAGGTTTGACCTCTGTGTCTGCGCCCACTCACTGAGCAGGCCTCACATTCACCTGGGCCGCATGTTCTTAACATTTCTCTATTTTGGTCTCCTTGCCACTGTCAGCTTTGTAGAACTGATCAAGACTGTGGGGTGAGTGCCTGCCTCTCCCCATGTTTCCACACATAAACTCCTCAGCCTCCACAGGTCTCCCTGTCCCCAAACATGACCTACTTTGTCCCATGGTTGACTCCCTGCCACACACACACAGTCCTCCGACAGGACTTGGCTCCGTCAGTTCTCTCCCACCTCATCAGCAGTAGGATGAGGGCAGGGATGCAGAGGATGTGGTACCTGCCCTCTGGGGCTCACAGGCCTACAGAGGAAGTGGGCAGCATTTCTGGCTTCCAGCCCAGGGTAAGTGCTGTAAAACAGGCATAAATCCTGAGTTATGGAAGCCGAAAATCAACCGTGATGGCTCCTCATGGTGTGGGGAAGGTCCAGAAAGGGCATAGAGGTCACAGCTCAGGATCAGAAATCCAGCCAATCCTCTGCCAAGTAGCCCCTCATTCTGACACAGTGTGGAAGCACCCTGGAGACACAGCCTGAGCCAGCACTGTGACATGTTTACTTCCTTTCTACACATTTTAATATACTTTAAATGAGATATTATGGATCTGTAAAGATTCTAGCGTCTTTCAGTGTGACCCTAAAGAAAGGCATAAAACTTGTGCACTTAAGAGACATGTCATCTCCTTGCAATGAAAGAATCTGAGCCAATTCATTTGGTAATTAATTTTATTGATTAAAGTATTACAAAGTTCTACTTTTCATTTTTTCATGTACAATATATTGAAATGAACTAAACTCAATCACTTATAATATGAAAAGATATTATTACATATTAGCAGGGTGATATCGCTTCATAATCCTGTATTATTGCTACCTCTAAGACACTAGTCTGTATTATAGAATCACAGCTATCACCTGTGACTGTTAGACGCAGAAGGTGCAGTTGGGATTCTTGGGTTGGTAACACAACAGCACTGGATCCACAGGCCAGAGACTAGGAGTGCTTATCAAATGAGGTTTTAGGCTCTGAAAGGAAGGAATGAGAAGGTGTGCCGGGACAAGAAATAGCCAGTTCCCATAAAACTTGGGAAACATAGATTTCTCAAAAGGAGGGTCCGACATAATTTTTTAGTTACTTTTGGAGAAAATTTAAAAATAAATACATTGAAATGCTGATTAGAGAGAGAAAATAATTTAGGTTGCCTTTTTAAACTGATTTTTTTTTAAAGTTATTGTATGAAAGGTATTAAAAAATAAAAAAAATTATGGTGAATATGTTGGTAGGTAAGATGTGAAGTTCTTTCAGAGAAGATAAATGGCATGGCAATTACGCTTTAATAATATATTAGTTTAAAATAGATATACACATAAAAATACTTCACATGATTCATCTCAGATTGAACACTCTCTTAAAAATTAAAAGGGTCAGCTGGGTGAGGTGGCTCATGCCTGTAATCCCAGCACTTTGGGAGGCTGAGGGGGGCGGATCACAAGGTCAAGAGATCGAGACCATCCTGGCCAACATGGTGAAACCCGTCTCTACTAAAAATACAAAAATTAGATGGGCGTGGTGGCGTGTACCTGTAGTCCCAGCTACTCAGGAGGCTGAGGCAGGAGAATCACTTGAACCTGGGAGGCGGAGGTTGCAGTAAGCCGAGATCACACCACTGCACTCCAGCCTGGCAATAGAGCTAGACTCCGGAGTCTCAAAAAGAAAAAAAAAATTTAGAAGGGTCTAAAATAAACTTTTTTTTTTTGAGACAGAGTCTGGCTCTGTCGCCCAGGCTAGGGTGCAGTGGTGCGATCTCGGCTCACTGCAATCTCTGCCTCCCGGGTTCACGCTGTTCTCCCAACTCAGCTTCCCGAGTACCTGGGACTACAGGCGCCCGCCATCATGCCTGGCTAACTTTTCTAAAATAAACATTTCTCAATGCAGGGCATTTTCATTAAAACGAATTCATGAAAACCTTCCGTCCCCAGCAGGCATGGGGCAAGAGAGCTCTTGGCAGGCCATGGTGGCCAGATGGGATTATTTCCTGGAAGACTGAGCCCGGGAATCCACTTGCAGCTTTGTAAATGTACTCAGGCTTCACAGGAACCTTAGAAAACTTGGAAGCCACTGTGTCCCCAGCTCTCACTCCCTCCTGGTAGAGCCCTGCCACAGACAGATCAAGAGGCACGTGGAAGAAAATATGAGCCCTCCAGGAATTTCAGTCAAAACCAGCTGAGATTTGAGAGTGAGACATGGCTTTTCCAACTATAGCTGGTGTGTGTGAATTCTTACAAAATTGCAGCAGCAGCACTGTCACTGTGGGTGAGAGATGATGTGGTCCATTTGAGAAAAGTCTATTTTCTTCCTTAAATCACATTCCAATTTCCATTGCCAATTAATAAACCACATCCCTCATATTGAACCTTCACTTAGCTTTTGAGGAAAAAGTGCATTGACTTTTTCTCCTGCTATAACCTATTCAGAAAGCCTAGCTTGAAACTGCTGGGGATCTGAATCATTTCCAGAGCATGTGGAGAGGGGGTAAAAGGAAATGTGACTTGAAAGAGATATTTGGTATCCAACATCAGCTGTGATGAATCCTCACGGCTATTTAGGAGAGCCTGGAATCAGAATCAGAGGAAAAATGAGTAAGGAAACTAACATGTTCTGCTTTACTGCTACCTGAAAGTCAAGGCAAAACACAACTATCTCTAGTGGAGAACTCCTTGCACCATCACGTGAAATGACATATATGAGAGCTTTTTAACAACAGCACAATTCCAAAGTCTATCCAGGGCTTCCAGATCAGCTCTCATGAACAATTAACTTGCCTGTTTCACTTCAGAAGTTAATTTCCCATGGGATGAGCTGACCATAAATCTGTTTTATATTCTAATCTATTCTAATCAGCATAATTCTAAGGTCAAACATGAGTAGATTTCAAGTATTACATTTTTATTGAACCCAACTTTCTTCTTCATTCATGGGTTTGCAACCTTTTTGCTCTCAGGACTGCTTTATACTAAAACATTACCAAGGCCCCAAAAGCTTTTGTGTATATGGGTATGACTATCAGTATTTGCCATATTAGTAATTAAAATGATTTATTAATTCATTAAAATAAGCTCAATACATGTTAAACATAAGTTTCCAAAACAAAGAAAATTTAGTGAGAAGTGGTATTTTCTATTTTTGCAAATCCCTTTAATGTCTGACTTAATATATCATATATAATCATATATTATATATGCCATATTTTAATATATATGTCATATAATCATATATATAACATATCATATATATCTGTTTCTGCATTCAATCTGTTGTGATACGTTATTTTGGTTGAAATACATGAAGAAAATCCACAGGTATCTATTTAGAAAATCCACAGATACCTATTTAGAAAATCCACAGGTATGTATTCAGAAAAAGGAAGAGTTTGCAGACCCTCTTCAAAGTGTCTCAAGGACTCCCAGGGATCCTTGAGCCAAACTTGGAGAACTGCTGCCCTAGCGTTCCTTAGGGGAGAAACTTTAGGGATTATATAAGAAAAAATGGTTATACAAATGATTATAAAAGAAAAATCATCTCGGTTTCCATTCAGCCTCTGCCCACTTGCATGGTATTCAAAGATCAGTAAGAAATAAGATATATTGACAGAATACAGCATGGGAATCATGGTTTTGGTGTTTTCATTCCCTTCCCACCTGGACTAAGGTGGATTCTGAAAATTTCACAGGCAAATTTCCTGCTTATCTTTGAGCTAGGTGCCTTCCATTTGTATATGTGGGTAAATGTACTTTAATCCTGGATTTCTGTAATGTTAATTAAATATCAACATCTTATACCATAGTTAGGAGATAAAAATTAAAAGGCACATCCTTAAGAATCTCACCTGTACTTTGCGAACAAAGGATGGAGTCACTCTCTTCTCAAAGTCATCTATAGGCGTGTATGAATTAAGGATCTTTATGATCTGCAAACAGTACATAACATGGTGTTAGACCATGCAAAATAATAACTCTGTTCATAAAATAATGGTTCTGGTTATTGGGAACCATCGGGAAGCACAGGTGGTTCTTTTGGCCTATAATTTGGCTCAGGAACTGTATGTTACCTATTTCCAAGAAAAGAAAACAAAGGGAGAAAAGTGCCATAGGGAGCAAAGGCAAATCAGATAATCAGACATCAGTAAGAGGAGCCCCTTCCAGCCTCCCCACCTCCCACATGCCCACCCCTCCACATACACATTTGTGAGTTTAACGGGCAGGGAATGCATTGCAGAGATTTGTGTGTGTATGTGTGTGTGATTATTATTATTATTATTTTTGACATAGGGTCTCCCTTTATTGACCAGGCTGGGGTGCAGTGGCATGATCTTGGCTCACTGCAGCCTCGAATCCCTGGACTCACATGATCCTCCCGCCTCAGCCTCCCAAGTACCTGGGACCAAAGGTGTGTGCCATCACCCCCAGCTTTTTTTTTTTTTTTTTTTTGGTAGAGTGTCTTGCTATGTTGCCCAGACTGGTCTCAAACTCCTGGGCTCAAGCAATCCTCCCACCTTGGCCTCTCAAAGTGCTGGATTACAGCTGTGAGTCACCTCGCCCAGCCCATTTCTATGTGTTTAAGACCTAGTGTTAGTATTTAATAAATATTTATAGATAAAAGGGTGGGCCATGGGTGATAGGTATGATCCCAAGAGAACACACAGAACCAGGGGGCCCACAGCGGGCTAAGCCAATAAAGGCAATGCCCACTGCACTGATGTGTCAGGGAAGAGCCAGGGAGACACCAGGCAAGTCCGGTCACCTGTACAGCAGACAGTGAGGTGCAGCGTTCGTAGATCTCCTTAGCATCACTGTCTGTGGTCTTCTTGACCTGAAGCAACCAGGCTGCCTGAGAGAGGGGCTCCAACGTTTCCTTTGCTAAGCTGTTCTGCAAATTCTTATCTTTAAGCCATTCTTCTAAGTAGCTGATATTGCACCTGGAGGGAAAGGCAGAAGAACAGAGAACACTTTAGGGAAGGGTGCTAGAGCACCGTGTGTGTCCCAAGAGGGTACCAGAGTTCGCTGAGATCCTTAAGACCACAGCTCAGCAGTTTCTCATCTGCAAAATGAGGGAGCTGGACTGATGGTGAGCTCTCCTGATCCAGAGTTCTAAGACTCACGGTGGTCTAGGCTGAGGGGCCAGAACAGCTATAGACTTTGGGGACAATCTGAGCAAAGAACAGTGATTGCAATCACTTACGAAATACAATTTTGAAAATTGATTAAAGTAAAGAAACAGTGATATCTGAAGAGAAGACTTCCATAAGTATAAAAAACTGTTTTCTTTTTCCTGAATTGGTAGAAATCTTTCAATTAGCGAAGGCTTTCTTTCAGTCGACTGCAGTTTTTATTCTTATTTCTGTCATTAACTGCCACATGGGTTTATGAGTTAAGAGGCATGGGTTTTAGTCCTACCAATCCACTGTGTGAGCCTGGGAAGTTAATCGACCTCTCCGGGCACAATGAGAGTGTTGAGAACCCTCAAACATTGCTAGTGGGAATGTAAAATGGTACAGCTGTTGTGGAAGACAGTTTGGTGGTTTCTCAAAATTGAATACAGAGTTACCATATGACACAGCAATTCTACTCCTAGATATATACTCAAGAGAAGTGAAAGCATGTCCAAACAAAGCCCTGTACACAAATGTTCACAGCAGCATTATTCGTAATAGCCCAAAAGTGAGAACAACCCAAAATATCCATCAACTGATGAATGAATGAACAAACTGTGGCATTATCCCTACAATGGGATATTATTCAGCAATAAAAAGGAATGAGGTGCTGATATTTGCTACACGGATGAACCTCCCAAACATTACGTAAGTGAAAGAAGCCATCCACAAAAGGTAACATTTTATGATTCAATTTATTTTTAAATGTCCAGAATAGGCAAAATCTGTAGTGGAGTAGGGAGTTGGGGTGGGGGATGAGAGTGGCTGTTAATGGGTATAAGGTTTCATTCTGGAGGGATGAACATGTTCTAAAATTGCATTACGGTGATAGTTGCACAACTATGTAAATATATCAAAAAGACTGAACTATACACTTTACTTATTTATTTTTGAGATAGCGTCTCACTCTATCACCCAGGCGGGAGTACAGTGGCCCAATCTCAGCTCACTGCAACCTCCATCTCTCAGGTTCAAGCGAGTCTCCTGTTTTAGCCTCCTGAGTAGCTGGGATTACAGGCACCTGCCACTACGCCTGGCTAATTTTTGTATTTTTAGTAGAGACAGGGTTTCACCATGTTGGCCAGGCTGGTCTTGAACTCCTTGCCTCAAGCGATCTGCCCACCTCAGCCTCCCAAAGCGCCGGGATTATAGGTGTGAGCAACTGTGCCCAGCCTGAACTACATACTTTAAACAGGTGAACTGTATGGTATATAAATTACATATCAATGAAACTGCTAAAATTGAGTGTTGAATAAAGTGATCTCTAAAGTCAGTTTCAGCTCTGGGCCGGGCATGGTGGCTCACGCCTATAATCTCAGCACTTTGGGAGACTAAGGCAGGCTGATCACTTGAGGTCAGAAGTTCGAGACCAGCCTGGCCAATATGGCAAAACCCTGTCTCCACTAAAAATACAAAAAATTAGCTGGGTGTGGTGGTGGATGCCTGTAATCCCAGCTACTCGGGAGGCTGAGGCAGGAGAATCACTTGAACCTGGGAGGCGGAGGTTGCAGTGAGTTGAGACTGTGCCACTGTACGTCAGCCTGGGCGACAGAGTGAGACTTTCTCAAAATAAATAGTCAGTCTCAGCTCTGACCTTAACGATTAGCAATGCCCCATGTGGGTCTTCTTTCTGGCTGTAACATTTGGACAGTGATGCTGAATTAATGTTATTCCATAGGATAGTGGGTGTGAGATAACATATCTTGCATTGGTTCTCACTATCCCCCATTTTTGCATTGCTACTTTTGTCCCACTAGTTTGAGTTCTTATTACTTTTGTTTAGGTTTTTGTTGTTGTTGTTGTTGTTGTTTGTTTGAGACAGAGTGTCAGTGTCGCTCTGTTGCTCAGGATGGAGAGTAGTGGTGCAATCTTGGCTCACTGCAAGCTCCGCCTCCTGGGTTCATGCCATTCTCCTGCCTCAGCCTTCCGAGTAGCTGGGACTACAGGCGCCCACCACCATGCCCAGCTAATTTTTTGTATTTTTAGTAGAGACGGGGTTTCACCGTGTTTAAGCCAGGACAGTCTCAATCTCCTGACCTCGTGATCTGCCTGCCTTGGCCTCCCAAAGTGCTGGGATTACAGGCATGAGCCACCGCGCCTGGCCCTTTTAGTTTTTATTACAGGTTTCGTGGGGCTCCCATCTCAGCCCTTCTAATTCACCCTATTCAAATACTGCCGCAGTCTATTCTAAAATCTGAATTTTGAGCACATTAATTCTCCCACTCAAAGATGTGTAGTGGGTTTCCACTTCCTGGTGAGATGGAGTAACCACACTCCATCTTGTCTGTCCCACTGAACGCAGCTACAAAGCCTGGATGGAATGCACTGGGCAGCTATTTGAGGACTTGGAAAAATAAATAGTAGCAGGTGTACTGGGGAAGATGACCAGAATTTGAAGTACTTCCAAGTCAAAAGTGAGATCATCACTTTTCCCCTCTGCTATTCACTAGCCTCTACTCGCCACAGTTTGAAACTCAGAGGTGGGCATCAATGCCAACAAAGACTTCCAGGGGGAGCTCTCTGGTTCTAGCTCAAGGAGCTGAAAAGGGGCCTCCTAATGCTCAATGCCCTACCTTTTCCCTCTCCTTTTTCTCTATACTTTCATGCTCAAGTTCCGATCCCATGTCGACAGCAGTGGTGGCAAAGGAGGCCAGGAGGAACCTAAAACTCAAAGAGAAGGGAAACTTCCTTTCCAATTGGAGGATCTGTGGTTCAAGGTTCTCTCTTTGCCCTCACCATTTGACCCCAGATGGGGACCTGCAGTAAGTACATGGCAGAGCAAGTCAAGGAAAGCTCCAGTTTTCTAGCTGAAGCACCAAAAAGGGGGCAGAAAGTAATAGGAATGCCACAGAAAGGGAGGAGCCTGGGAAAGTTGGGAAAAGCAATTTGTTAAAGTTCTTTATTAACTCCTGGGTTTATCCCTGAGCCCATGCATGAATCTGACCCTAAACAGCATACACAGACTTTGAGAACTGAACTATGAAACATACCATTACCCAAGTTCCAAGGTGGCCACTGTTTTTCACATATATGAAACGGACCCAAAGAGCACTACAAAATCCTTACACATGGAAATGACATGAGAACCACAAAACATAGAGGATGGTCAGAACTTGCAGTCTGGACCCAAATGCACTGTCCACCTGATGAAAATATCAACATTCTCTGTTGCGGGAAGTCAGGGACCCTGAACGGAGGGACTGGCTGAAGCCGTGGCAGAAGAACATAAATTGTGAAGATTTCATGGACATTTATTAGTTCCCCAAATTAACACTTTTATAATTTCTTACACCTGTCTTTACTGCAATCTCTGAACATAAACTGTGAAGATTTCATGGACACTTATCATTTCCCCAATCAATACCCTTGTGATTTCCTATGCCTGTCTTTACTTTAATCTCTTAATCCCGTCATCTTCTTTGTAAGCTGAGGAGGATATATGTCGCCTCAGGACCCTGTGATGATTGCATTAACTGCACAAATTGTTTGTAGAGCATGTGTGTTTGAACAATATGAAATCTGGGCATCTTGAAAAAAGAACAGGATAACAGCAATGTTCAGGGAACAAGAGAGATAAGACTTCTGGCCACCGATGAGCCGGATGGAACAGAGCCATATTTCTCTTCTTTCAAAGGCAAATAGGAGAAATATCGCTGAATTCTTTTTCTCAGCAAGGAACATCCCTGAGAAAGAGAATGCTCTGAGGGTAGGTCTACAGAGCCCCCCAAGGCAGCTGCCTTTAATAATGAAGTCAAGGATGAAATAAGCCCCGGTCTCCTGTAGCCTCCCAGCTTATTAGGATGAGAAATTCACTAATAAATTTTGGTCAGACAGGTTGTCTACCAAACCCTGTTTCCGATAAGATGTTATCAATGACAATAAAATTGAAACTTCATTAGCAATTTTAATTTCGCCCATCCTGTGGTCCTGTGATCTCGCCCTGCCTCCATTTGCTTTGTGATATTTTATTACCTTGTGAAGTATGTGATCTCTGTGACCCACACCCTATTCGTGCACTCCCTCTCCTTTTGAAAATTGCTAATAAAAACTTACTGGTTTTACAGCTCGGGGAACATCACGGAACCTGCCAACATGTGACGTCTCCCTTGGACACCCAGCTTTAAATTTCTCTCTCTTGTGCTCTTTCCCTTTACTTCTCAAACCAGCCAAGACGCATAGGAAATAGAAAAGAACCCATGTTAACCATCGGGGGCGGGTTCCCTTGATAATTCTCCATATGATTTAAAGACTTAGAGTCTTGGCCAGGGATGGTGGCTCACATCTGTAATACCAGCACTTTGGGAGGCTGAGGCAGGTAGATCACTTGAGATCAGGAGTTTGAGACCAGCTTGGCCAACATGGTGAAACCCTGTCTCTACTAGAAATACACAAATTAGCCAGGCATGGTGGTGCGCACTTGTAATCCTAGCAACTCGGGAGGCTGAGGCACAAGAATTGCTTGAACCCAGATGGAGGTTTCAGTGAGCCAAGATTGGGCCGCTGCACTCAAGCCTGGGTGACAGAGCAAGACTCAGTCTCAAAAAAACAAAAAACAAAAACAAAAACAAACCCCAATAAAAACTAAAAAATAAGACCTAGAGTCTCATTATACAGTACTTAAAAATATCCAATGTACAATTCAAAATTGGCATATGAAGAACCAGAAAGATCTCAACTCACATTAAACAAAACAACTAATAGAAGTCAACACTGAGATGACACAGATATTCAAATTATCTGACCAAGACTTTAAAGAAGTCATCATAAAAATGCTCCAAAAAGTAAAGCCAAACTCTCTTGTAATGAATCAAAAGATATAAAGTCTCAGAAAAGAAACAGAAGATATAAAGAAAAAACAAATGGAAATTTTAGAATTGAAAAATACAATAATAGAAATAAAAGAACTCACTGAATGGGCTTACTAGCAGAATAGAGATGACAGAGGAGAGTCAGTGAACTTGAAAGGATTAACAGAGATTATCCAATCTGAACAGAACAGAAGAAAAGAACTAACAAAAAGGAGCAGAATTTTATGGACTTGTGGGACAATAATGAAAAGTCTTTAACAGTTGGTTCACTGAAGTTCCGGAAAGAGAAGATGAAGAGTATGATGCAGACAAAATATCTGAAAAAATGGTGGCTGAAAATGTACCAAATTTGGTGAATGGCCAGATTCAAGAAGCTCGGGAAATTCCAAACAGGCTAAACCCAAAGAAATCCACACCCAGACGCATCACAAACTGTGGAAAACTAAAGACAAAGAAAAAATCTTAAAAGCAATCAGAGAAAAATGATGCATTATTTATGGGGAATAGTTCAAATGACTATGGATTTCTTATCTGAAACCACAGTAGCTAGAAAAAAAGTAAAACATTTTTAAAATGGTGAAAGAAAACAACTGTCAATCCAGAATTCTACATCCTACAAACATATCCTTTAGGAATAAAGGTAAAGTGAAGACATTTTCAACTGAAAGAAAACTAAGAATTTATTGCCAATGAAACTCTAAAAGGTACACTAAAATACTTTCCTCAGGTAGAAGGAAAATTACATCAAAATGAGACTTGGAAAAAAATGAGACTTGGAACATTAGGAATGAAGAAACAACAGAAATGGTAAATACCTGGTTGAGTATAATAGACTATTCTTCTCTTACTGAATTCTTTAAAATATGTTTGATGGTTGAAAACTAAAGTTATAATATTGTATGGTATAGTTTTTGATGTATGTAGATCTAATATATAAGATCACTGCAACATAAAGTAGGGAGGCTAAAGGGACCTACATGATGGTAAGATTTCTACATTCCACTTGATGTGGTAAGATATGGATTCTAAATAGACTGTGAAAAGTTAAGTATATGTACTGGAATCTCTAGAGCAACAACTAAAAAAAAAGATCAAAGGGATAATACTAAAAACAAAAACAAACAAACAAACAAAAAACAGATAATTTAGAAAGGGATAGTAAAAAATTTCAAATAACCCAGAAGAAGCAGATAAAGAAAATGGAGAAGTGAAAACCAGAAGGAACAAGCAGAAATTAATAAAATGGTAGTCCTAAATATAAGCATTATATTACATTAAAATGATCTAAACGTCACAGTTCAGAAGCATAGATTCCAGCCTGAGCAACATAGTGAGACTCTGTTTCTACAAAAATGGCATATGCCTGCAGTACCAGCTACTTGTGGGGCTGAGGAGGGAGGATCACTTGAACCCAGGAGGTCAAGGTTGCAGTAAGCCATGATCATGCCACTGGACTCCAGCCTGAGTGACAAAGTGAGACCCTGACTCCAAAAACAAAACAAAGAAGCAGCAGCGTAGATTGTCAGGTTGGATTTTAAAAAAGTAGATGCGGCCGGGCGTGGTGGCTCACGCCTGTAATCCCAGCACTTTGGGAGGCCGAGGTGGGAGGATCACGAGGTCAGGAGATTGAGACCATCCTGGCGAACATGGTGAAACCCCATCTCTACTAAAAATACAAAAAAATTAGCCGGGCGTGATGGCGGGCGCCTGTAGTCCCAGCTTCTCAGGAGGCTGAGGCAGGAGAACAGCTTGAACCTGGGAGGCAACGGAGCTTGCAGTGAGTGGAGATCATGCCACTGCACTCCAGCCTGAGAGACAGAGTGAGACTCCGTCTCAAAAAAAAAAAAAAAAAAAAAAAGTAGATGCAAATATCTGCTGCCTACAAGAAATTCACTTCAAACATGATATAGGTAGGTTAAAAGTAAAAGGATAGGCAAAGATATATACTAAGGAAACACTAATTAAAAGAAAATTATAGTGGTTATATTAATTTCAGACAAAGCAGACTTTGGGGCAGGCAGAGAAAATTACCAGAGAGGCCGGACGCAGTGGCTCATGCCTGTAATCCCAGTACTTTGGGAGGCCGAGGCAGGCAGATCATGAGGTCAAGAGACTGAGACCGTCTTGGCTAATATGATGAAACCCCGTCTCTACTAAAAATACAAAAATTAGCTGGGCATGGTGGTGTGCATCTGTAGTCCAGCTACTTGGGGAGGCTGAGGCAGGAGAATCACTTGAACCTGGGAAGTGGAGGTTGCAGTGAGCCTAGATTGCGCCACTACACTCTAGCATGGGTGACAGAGTGAGACTGCCTCAAAAAAAAAAAAAAAAAAAAAAAAAAAAGTAAAAAGAAAAAGAAAATTACCAGAGAGGGATAAAGAAGGACACTACATAATGATAGGAGAAATACACTCACCAAGAAGACATAACAATTCTTAAAGTGTATGTACCAAACAGGAGAGCTTTAACATACATGAAGCAAAAACTGACAGATTGAGAAAAGAAACAGAAAAATTCATAATTACAGTTGGAAACTTCAACACTCCTCATAGTAATTAATAGAACTAGTAGAACAGTATCATCAACAAACTGAGTCTAATTGATGTTTACAGAACCTTCCAGCCAACAAGGGTAGACTACATATTCTTTTCAACTGCATGTATAATGTTCACAAAAACATCATATTCTTGGTCATAAAAGCAAATCTTCACAACTGTTAAAAGAGTTTAAATAATAAAAAATATGTTCTTTTTTTTTTTTTTTTTGAGACAGAGTCTCGTTCTGTAGTCCAGGCTGAAGTGCAGTGGTGCGATCTCGGCTCACTGCAACCTCCACCTGCTGGGTTCAAGCAATTCTCCTGCCTCAGCCTCTTGAGTAGCTGGGATTACAGGCACACACCACCACGCCTGGCTAATTTTTTTTTTTTTGTATTTTTAGAAAAGACAGGGTTTCACTATGTTGGCCAGACGTGTCTCGAACTCCTGACCTCGTGATCCGCCTGCCTCAGCCTCCCAAAGTGCTGGGATTATAGGCGTGAGCCACCACGCCCGGCCTTAAAGTATGTTCTTTTTTAAAAAACGTAAAAATATTTAGAGATTGTTATTTTTAAAGTAAAACTGGGAAAGTCCCAGGCAAGGTGGAATGGTAAGTCCATACAGGTTCCATTTCAGTATCAAAATCTATGGTACATTTCAACCTGTATGCACATTGAGATTTTTTTCTAATTGCGGTAAAAATGGTATAACATAAAATTTGCCATCTTATCCATTGTTATAGTACAGTAATATTAACTATATGTACATTGTTATACAGTAGATCTATAGAACTCTTTCAACTCATAAAACCGAAACTCTGTACTCATTGAACAGCTACTTCCTTTTCTCACTTCCCAAATCCCCTAACCACCATTCCCCTTTCTGTTTCTAAGAGTTTTACTGAAAAAGTATGTTCTATGGCCATAATGGAATTAAACCAAAAATCAAAAACAAAGATAACAAGAGAGTCTCCAAGCACTTAGAAGCTAACATACTTCTAAATAATCCATGGGCCAAACAGTAAGCCTCAAGGAAAATTAGAAAATATTTAGGACTGAACAAAAATGGAAAGAAAACATCAAAATTTGTAGGATGGAGCTAAGATAGTGCTAAGAGAAAAATGTATAGCATTAAATGCTTAGAAAAAAATAAAGTTCTCGAAGTCAATAATCAAAGCTTCTCCCTTTAGAAACTAGAAAAAGAGGAGCAAAATAAATCCAAACTAAGCGGAAGCAATGAAATGACAAAGACAATCTCAGAAATTAACTAAATTAAAAACAAAAAAATTCTGGGTGTGGTGGCTCATGCCAGTTATCCCAATTACTCAGGAGGCTGAGGTGGGAGAATCACTTGAGGGCAGGAGTTCAAGACCAGCCTGAGCAATATACAGACACTGCATCTCTAAAAATTAGCCAGGTGTGGTGGCACATGCCTGTAGTCTCAGCTCCTTTGGAGGCTGAGGCTGGAGGATTACGTGAGCCCAGGAGTTTGAGACCAGCCTGAGAAACATAGTGAGACCACCCCCACCTCAAAAAAAGAAAAGAAAAATCAATGAAATAAAAAACTGGTTCTTTGAAAAAAATCAATACAATTAATAAGCCTCTAGCAAATCTGACCAATAGAAAAACAGAAGACACAAATTACCAGTATCAGGAATGAAAGACAAATATCACTACCAATCCTGCAGAAACTAAAAGGATGACAAGGAAATATTATAAACAGTTCTATGCAGGTAAACTCAACAAATCAGATGAAATGGACCAATTCTTTGAAAATCCCAAACTACCAAAACTCACCTAAGATCAAATATATAACCTGAAGAGTCCTACAGCTATTAAAGCAATTGAATTCATAACTCAAACCTGTTGAAGAAAAAAATCTGTAGTGGCAGCTTCTGCTGATGCACTTCTCGGCTGGGTGCGGTGGCTCACGCCTACAATCCCAGCACTTTGGGAGGCCAAGGCAGGCAGATGGCTTGAGCTCAGGAGTTCAAGACCAGCCTGGGCAACATGGCAAAAATCTGTCTTAGGCAAAAATACAAAAAATTAGCCAGGTATGGCACTCGCCTGTGGGTCCAGCTACTTGGGAGGTTGAGGTGGGAGAATCACTTAAGCCTTGGAGGCGGAGTCTGCATCACTGCACTCACCCACAGAGTGAGACTCCATCTCAAAACAAGCAAAGAAACAAACAATAAAAATAAACCATGCATTTCTCACCCTCGCATTCCACTCTCTTTCTAACCAATTTTTCCATCATTCCTGGCATGCTTCATTCAAAGGGGCTGTTCATATTCTGCCTTCAGTTTTCCATCATTTCATCATGTGCTCATTTCTATAATTCTTGGTCTGTTGACTTGTTCTTCAAGACTCAAATCCTTGCCTTTCCTATTCTCCCAGATCTCCTCAGCCTGCATTATTCTAGTTTTTAACAGAACTGTCTCCATGAGACACTGGGCAAAACAGCCACAATGGAAATTGCTGTAAAAATGTTAGTGCAGTGATTATGAGATAATGTTCCATGTGAGGCATTAGTTTTGTAATTTGTGACTAGGAACAAAAAATAATTAGGTACTAGGAAAAAATCTTTGTATCTCCCAGGAATCACTCTGCTTCATGATACCCAATAAAACTAAAGAGCTGATCATGTTTTGCTTTTTGTCCTGGCAGCCAGGAAGCCCAGAGCCAGTTTTCAAGCTACTCTGCCTGCTATTTACATTTTAATTTTCTTTGGTTCTAGGGTTCTTTTCTTTTTTATTTTTGAGACCGAGTCTCGTTCTGTCACCCAGGCTGGAGTGCAGTGGTGCAATCTTGGCTCACTGCAAGCTCCGCCTCCCGGGTTCACGCCATTCTCCTGCCTTAGCCTCCCGAGTAGCTGGGACTACAGGTGCCCACAACCACGCCTGGCTAATGTTTTCGTAGTTTTAGTAGAGATGGGGTTTCACCGTGTTAGCCAGGATGGTCTCGATCTCCTGACCTTGTGATCCGCCCGCCTCAGCCTCCCAAAGTGCTGCGATTACAGGCATTAGCCACTGTGCTTGGCCGGTTCTAGTTTTCTACTTGTGTTCGTATTTTATTATTTTATTGCTTATGTTTTCACTGTAAAGCCACTGCAAATTCTTTGTAGGTCTTGCTGTGGTGGGCAATTAACAAATATCCAAATGACTAAAGGAAAGCCACTAAAATGCACGTGCTCCTCAGAGCAAAACACTATCAAAGCATTACTTCTCTGATGGCCACTTCCACCTGGTGGAAGGGAAAAAGTACTGGGTACCTGGGGGGCAGGTGTTTATCCTCAAAGAAGTTGTTCTAAGACCTAGAGTCATGGATCTCCCTCATGATCCTTTTCATTCGTGTCTCTACTCAGTCTTGGGGGATCCACTGATGGAGTGAGAACTGAGTTTAAGAAAGGCTCTGATGTGGCTTTACTTTAGGGCTGAAACCAGCTACAGAGGGCTACAGGATATCTGTTTGGAGCTTGTGAAATAAACATAACTCTTTCATTTCTTAATGAAGACATAAAGATCTGCAAAGACTAGTCCTTCTGAATACCCCTTCCTATCTGAAAACCATGCCCTGCTGTCATGGGAATTTGTGGGAATGGTCTATGGGGACTGACTCCAACTCCAAAGTTTCACTAATGCTAAAAAGGTGTAAGGGATGCCTCTCACATTTAGTTTTTGACTTAAGATACTTAAATTTTTAAAAAATTTTTGTGGGTACATAGTAGGTATATATATTTATGGGGTACATGAATTTTTTTTTTTTTTTTTTGAGATGGAGTTTCGCTTTGTTCCCCAGGCTGGAGTGCAGAGGTGTGATCTCAGCTCACTGCGATGTCTGCCTCCCCAGTTCAAGTGATTCTCTTGCCTCAGCCTCATGGGTAGCTGAGATTACAGGTGTACAACACCAGGTCTAGCTAATTTTTTTGTATTCTTAGTAGAGATGGAGGTTTCACCATGTTGCTCAGGCTGGTCTCGAACTCCTGACCCCAAATGATCCGCCTATCTCAGCCTCCCAAAGTCCTGGGATTACAGGCGTGAGCCACTGTGCCTGGCCCATGAAAAGTTTTGATACAGGCATGCAATGTGAAATAAGCACATCATGGAGAATAAGGTATCTGTTTCCTCAAGCATTTATTCTTTGAGTTACAAACAATCCATGACACTCCAAGTTATTTTATCTTTTTAATTATTTATTTATTTTAGAGCAAGATAGAGCAGAGTCTTGCTCTGTCACACAGGTTGGAGTGCAATGGTGTGATCTCAACTCACTGAAACCTCGGCTCACTGCAACCTCTGCCTCCGGGGTTCAAGTAATTCTCCTGCCTCAGCCTCCTGAGTAGCTGGCATTATAGGCACGTGCCACCACGCCCAGCTAATTTTTGTAATTTTAGTAGAGAGGGGTTTCACCATGTTGGCCAGGCTGGTCTCAAACTCCTGACCTCAGGTGATCCACCCACCTCGGTCTCCCAAAGTGCTGGGATTACAGGCGTGAGCCACTCCGCCCAGCCTCTAAGTTATTTAAAAATATACAATTAAGTTATTATTGACTACGGTCACCCAGTTGTGCTATCAAATAGTAGGTCTTATTCATTATTTCTATCTTTTTTGTAACCATTAACCATTTCCACCTCTCCCCAGCCCCCTACTACTCTTCCCAGCCTCTGGTAACCATCCTTCTACTTTCCATCTTTATGAATTCAATTGTTTTAATTTCTAGCTCCCACAAAATAAGTGAGAACATCTGATGTTTGTCTTTCTGTGCCTGGCTTATTTCACGTAGCATAATGATAGATACTTTCTTTGTCACCTTCCCTTACATCATTACCATCATCACTACCCCAGGTTCTCGTAACAGATACAGGTATCAAATTTCTGCACACACCATAAGAAACTTAAATATCTATCCTATATTACATGTTTTCCAATCACTTGATCAGTGTTAATTCAAATAGTAGCTCAGGGACCATGGTCTCTCAATTAAGAGATAGTAGTCACACCTCAAAACTAGATTACCAAGTCTTCGGGATGAACTCCAAATGCCTTAGCCTGGCATTCCAGACCCTCCCAGTGTAGATTCAACCTACCTCTTTACCTTGGTCCTGCTGCTCCCCACACCAGCCTCTGCTTACTCCACAAGCAGCCTGAGCAGGGGTTCTCAGTCACTCCCCACAATGCCTCTGACCATTACTCCTGCTTGGAACGTTCTTCTCCGTTTCCTTTATCACTCAAGGCACAACTCTCTGGCTTCCCCAACTGTTCCATCTGTAATCTCTCTCCTCTCTGATACATTTCCTGCACCACTTGTTTGTGATTTAATCATAGTTGCCTTTAATTATTATTTAGCTATTCAGAAGCTTCTCAAAGGCAGGGATCATATCGACTTTTCCTTGTTTCCTGTGTTCTCCACCTGGCAGTGCTATTCAGAGAAGGTGGTCACTACTGGTTGAGTGCATGACCACCCTAGAGGGCCAGAATTTAAGATACACATTTACTGGTTCTCGGTTAAAGCGGCTAGGCCAGTGCATCAAATTGGCAGGGTGTGGCGCGAGGGGAGTAGGCCCTGGGCGCCAGCATCCCGGGGTTCTTAGGGTGACTCGAATATCCCTACAGCAGTAGGGCCTAAACAGGGGTTTGACGCCACAGCAAGGAGGGTTAGGCGTGTGTGGCCTCGGTCTTTAAGAGTATCTTTTCTGCCGGCCTCTCTGCGTGAGTGGCGGTTTATGAGTTTTACCTGATCTGCATCCCTTTTCTGCAGGAGCACATGTCCTTGCGCAGGAAGAGGCTGTTCAGCGTGACCGCCCCGATCAAGAAGAAGAGCTGCTTCACCGCCTGCCTCACAAGCTCGGGGTCCAGGCCGTTCTGGCACATGGTGGTGTAGAAGTAACTCAGCTGTTGCAGGACGGAGGTCATGGTGTAGGCGTCCGTGTCGTCTACGCTGGAGGAGCGCTTCCGGAAGCCTGTGGGCTTCAGGCCGGAAATGCCCTGCAGGCTCTCGTACTCCAGCATGCCTGGCACTGCGGAGAGATGGGGAGGGTGTGCTGATACGCCAGGAGACACACACGGAACGTTCCCGACGCTCTTCTGTTTGTTTCAGGAGATGGAACATATTTCTTTTCTTTTCTTTTTTTTTTTTTGAGACGGAGTCTCGCTCTGTCGCCCAGGCTGGAGTGCAGTGGCCGGATCTTAGCTCACTGCAAGCTCCGCCTCCCAGGTTCCCGCCATTCTCCTGCCTCAGCCTCCCGAGTAGCTGGGACTACAGGCGCCCGCCACCTTGCCCAGGTAGTTTTTTGTATTTTTTAGTAGAGACCGGGTTTCACCGTGTTAGCCAGGATGATCTTGATCTCCTGACCTCGTGATCTGCCCGTCTCGGCCTCCCAAAGTGCTGGGATTACAGGCTTGAGCCACCGCCCCCGGCCGAGATGGGACATTTTTCTACAAGAGTCAGTGAATGTACTTGTGATAGAGAAAGCAAAAGAATCAAGGGTTTGGGACAGCAGGGTGTGTGTCGGGGGTAGGAATGGACGGCTGTTTCCAGCGGGGCTGCAGCTTGTCTTCTAGGTTTGAAGCAGCACGTTTTTCAGCCTCACAGGAAAGAAAGGCGGTTAGCGTGACAACTCATGGCCTGGGCATTAAAGCCTAAAGTATTTAAATTTCAGGAAATTAAGGAAAGTATACAAGAATTCGAATGGGGCTTTAGGATTTCAAAAATACTTGGCTAAGCCAAGAAGTAGAAGTACCACATATAATAGCAGTAGTAGAAATTTCCCCAAGTTTTTTCCTTCAGGATAAATCATCCTTATAGAAAGAAAGTTACCAACAGTGTACTATTATTTATGGAATCATTTTAAGCAAGCAAAGAATTAAAAGGTAGATACATGATTATATTTCCTTGACTTTTTAAACAATGTTACACATAATCACACATTACACATACCAAGTTTATGTTTTAAAAAGTCTTAATGTTACTATAAATATTTTTTGGTGATCAATTCTCTTCTTACCTATTATTGGTTGGATATTCTTTTCCATTATGATAATAAATTGATGATATATTCGTATAGCCACATCACTGAGAATCTGTCTGTATTCTGAAAGGTCAAAATTGTTCAAGCAATTCTTATTCTGATGTGGACTATTATGCTTCATGAATTCCTAAAAGTAATTTTAAACATAAAGTATTAGAATAATACAAACATGTAGGAAATTAATAATCAGCTACTATAACTCTTTTACCTTAAAACTTAATGTCTGATTTATATCAAATGAGTTCATGATGCTTGGGTAGCATGTACCTTCTATAAGAGAAAAATTGCACTGATTTCCTATATGATCCCAGGCTGTCACACTATCATTGTCCTACCCACTTCCCTACAAACATTGTCCCTGGAACCTACAGACTAAGTGGAAAAGCTCATAGAAAGCCCATGGAAGCGTATAGGAAAATGAAACAAAACTGCAGAGCATCCAAGGAAACACACTGCTACGAAGAGGTAAGTGGATACAATAAATGAGATTCATAACCTGATAATTATAGAGTACAAAGTTGAAATATTTTAAAGTGTGTGTTATGGATTGAATGTGTCCTCCTAAAAATCATACATTGAAGCCCTAACCCCCTAGTGTGGCTGTATTTGGAGATGGGGCCTTTAGGGAGGTAATGAGGTTAAATGAGGTCATGAGGATAGTGGCGTGATCTAATAAGATTGGTGTCCTCATAAGAAGAGACACCAGAGAGAGCTTGCCCTCTCTCTCCCTCTCTCTGACCCATGCACCCAGAAAAGGTCCTGTGAGGACACAGGGATGGAGAAAGTGGCTGTTAGCAAGCCAGGAAGAGAGCCCTCACCAGGAAGTGACCATGCTGGCACCCTGATCTCAGATGTTTGGCCTCCAGAACTCTGAGGAAATAAGTCTCTTGTTTAAGCCACCCAGCCTGCGGTATTTCGTTATAGTAGCCTAAGTGAACTAATGGAATATGTTTAACATGTTCAAAGAGACTAAAGAAAAAGAAAAAATTAAGAATAGGACATTATGGGGCTGGGCATGGTGGCTCACGCCTGTAATCCCAGCACTTTGGGAGGCCGAGGCAGGCGGATCACTTGAGGTCAGGAGTTCAAGACCAGCCTGGCCAACATAGTAAAACCCCATCTCTATTAAAGATACAAAAATTAGCTGGGCATGGTAGTGCATGCCTGTAGCCACAGCTACTCAGGAGGCTAAGGTAGGAGAATTGCTTGAACATGGGAGGCGAAGGTTGCAGTGATCCAAGATCATGCCACTGCACTCCAGCCTAGGTGAGAGAGTGAGACCCCATCTCAAAAAAGAAAGAGAGAAAAGAAAGAATAGGACATTGTGGTAAGAGGCAGAGGTGAAAAGGAACAAGAGAGATTTTAGAAATAAAAATATGGTAACTGAAAAAGCAGTCAGACAGGGAAAAGAACATTCTATACATGGCTGAAGGGGGCAAAGAAAGGATCATAAAACAGTGCTGAATAAGGCATTCTTCCACTAATGTCTGACAGATACCAGTTTGCTGTAAATGGACTAGTCTGTGCCTCCTCCTGTTTTGGTATTCTTTTTAGTCAGAGGTTGGATTTTCTTTACTTCTCCTTTTGTTCTATAGTACTAGTCAGATTACTGTTATATTTTATTTTACCTTCTTTCCATTGGGACAACTGTTTATCTATATGGAAGAGGATATTAGATCATTACCTTACATATCAATTTTGGATAGGTAAAAACATAATTGTCAACTCTAAAGGTGAACTACAAAAGTTTAGAAGAGAGTATCTTCATGATCTCAGGGCGGGGAAGAATTTCTGAACAAGACACAAATCATAAAAGAACAGGTTTGACAGAGTTAAGCATATCGAAATTCAAAAACTGTGTGACAAGGGACTTCATAAAGAAAATTAGAAGTGAAGCTACAGTCTATCCATATGATATAAAGACCTCCTACAAATCAATAACAAAAACACCAACCCTAAGAAAAAGAAAGAAAGGATGTGACTAGGCAATTCAAAAGGAAACCCAAATGACCAATAAACATATAAAATTATGCTTGACTTCGCTAGTGACCAAATAAATGCAATTTAAGTCAACAGGATATAATTTTATACCCTGACACTGGTAAAGGATAAGAATGTCTGTCAATACCAAGTGTTGGTGAAGGTATGAGACACTGGAAACATCATACACTGCCGGTGGGGCTGTGAAATGGTACAGCCATTTTAGAGAGCACTGAAAACCCTGAAAGCCACTTTGTTATTTTAGTTCAATGAAATTTTTCTCTGCAAGTACTTGAAGGTGGAGAACTCTTTTATGACATCAGCCTCCTGGAAGCAGAGTCGGAGTGGCAAAGGAAACATATTTATAGATTATGGAGGAACAGTCAGGGTCCTGTAGAGAGAACAGCTGTGAAGAACCAGGCATTTTAAACCAAGGGCTGTATTTTGGAGTCATAATGCTAAACGTCTTACAACCAGGAGGAAACTTAAAATTCGTCTTATCTACCTATTGATTTAAAAGTAATGGAAACCTAGGAGGCCTAGTACCGTGCCCAAAATCTAAGCTGCTTCCAGAAGTCTCTTGCCTGTGGTGTATACCCAAGAGTCCAACAGATAATGTGCTGTTGGCCTCCTGGGTGAAGAGAATAGAGGCTCTATTGAGCTCTGGCTCAGGCGGTTCTAGACTGGCTGTCAGCACAAAACAAGCAGGTGAGCGCCCCCTACCTCTTCTCCGCTGTACTGCTTCAGGCAATTGAGAAAATGGCAAGTGTTGGAAAGCCAAAAGGACAGCATTTCAAAGTCTTCTAAATGTTCCTTAGAAAAATAAGAAAAGACAGAATTGGACTTAATTATTATTTGTACCTCTGAGCATCTTACCTGTTTGGTTATTTGTAGCTTTTGACCAAAATTAATTTTTCTTTTATTCACTAAAGCCTTTATCTAATTCATACTATAATGATAAGAGCTTATATTTATTTAGGTCACAGTTTGTAACATGTTTCTGTACAGGTTGTGTCGCTCATTATGAAGTTGAAGCGGCCTTGAAGGAATGCATGAGCAGTGTAAGTTTCACTTCTTGCTCTCCTAAGTTCACATTCTCACTGGGAAGATAGATAGGACAGAGTTTAGTAGGTGGTCAAGTACCCACACAATGGTTGTAGACTGTGCTACAAAGCTCAGGGGATGGAGAGAGAGGATGGGGAGGCAGAGCAGCTGAGGAAACCTCAGAGAGGCAGGAGGTCTAGCCCTTGAGGGAAATGGGTGGAGAGACAAGAGCTCAGGACTAGGACTGCTGGGGAGAAGGCCTCCACTTACAGGGCAGGAAGAAGAGGAACAAGCAGCGAAGGCAGAGGTACAGTGATCAGAGGGGGAAGAGGAAAGCAGAGAAAATCCTGGGATTTAAAAGACAAGGGAGGAAGCTTTCAAGGAGATGGTGCTAATGCTTTGGTCAATTTAAAGAGAATAAAAAGTAAAGAAACACCACTGGTTTTAGTAAGAGGAATTACTGGTGATCTATCTGTAGAGTGATGGGTTAGAAGCCAGACTGCAAGGAGTGACAAAGAGAACTGGTGGAGACCAATAGTTTAAGCACTTTGGCAGTCCGGAGTGGAGGGAAAGGAACAGTGGCTAAAGAGGGTATGTGGGCACATCGCTGTAACTGCTGTGTGCTGGAGGTGGGGAGGGGCAGGTCCTGGGCACATGCAAAGGCAGTGGGAGGGGGCCACGGAGAAGTTGAGACTGAAGATGCTGGTGAGAAAGGGGTCTTACAGTCCTCATGCCATGCGTCTCTTGGTTTATGAATATTTGGCTAAACACCCCAGAGCATCAAGAGGAGGCAAATACTCTGTGTCCTGTGCTGGAACACAATACCAGCTTGTCTTAAGAAAAGCCAATTTATGCAAATATGGACAGGAGGAAAACATCAATTTATGGGAGCCCCTTCCAAAAACACTTTGGTGGCTCCTGTGAAGACAGTGACTATAAAGTATCCAGCACCAAACAAATGTGAATTTTCTATTCCTAACTCCAGATAAATAATGAATTCATGATACTTTTTGGAAGCAGAGGAGAATTACTATACTATGACATCTCACAAATCTAGTTTTTATGTTTCTTTCTTCCTAGAGTTTATTTATTTATTTATTTATTTATGAGACAAGGTCTGGCTCTATCACCCAGGCTGGAGTGCAGTGGTGTGATCTTGGCTTACTGTAACCTCTGCCTGCCGGGCTCAAGTGTTCTTCCCACCTCAGCTTCCTGAGTAGCTGGGACTACAGGCACACACCACCACACCTAGCCAATTTTTGTCTTTTTCGTAGAGACAAGGTTTCATCATGTTGCCCAGGCTGGTCTTGAACTCGTGAGCTCAAGTGATCTACCTGCCTCAGCCTCCCAAAGTGCTGGGATTACAGGTGTGAGCCACCACACCTGACCTTCCCTAGAGTATTTAAAAGAATTTAATTCCTCATTACTCTTTAGAACACATATTTTACTAAAAATAAGTTAGGATCTCCCTAATTAAAAATTCACATATATCCTAATATCGAACATCACTTCTCTTTTGGAGGGGCATGAAAAACAGTTATTTTAGTGTTACTTATGTCTTCTTGCCCCCTTCTACAATTACATTGTAATTCCCAGAAACGAGTACTTTTTAACATAACTGTAAACTGGTCATTTCCTAGAAAGAGAGAAAGAGAGAAGATTTTTGTACTAACTCCACTATGGCAAATGGAATTTCCACACTCAGGGTAGCATCAGGTCTGGCTTAGAACTAAGTCAACCACCCTACCCACACCCAAGATTCCAGCATGCGCTAAGCATTACCAGAGAACTCTTTCTACAAAGTAACTATCCCTGTAAGCAAGGATCCAGGTCTGTTTACAAAAATCTTCAACGCTTAGATACAGTTATTTACTCATTGATCATTTATGGAGTTTCCAGGAAAAATAATCAGCATGCTAAGAATGATTTTAGGATTATGTTTCAGTTGGAAAGGAAATTAGCAATAAACTTTGTGTTACTGTTAAGTTAGCCTTCACAAAATCCCACCCTTTGTCATTGTCATTTTTGATCATTATCCACTTGTCACACCATGAAGAGATGATTGCTCATAAGAGTTCAGTTGGTGACTTCTGATACGTACACCATACACACATGGTCTATGTCCTATGGTAGGTTCCCTCTCGCCCAGTGGTAAACTGCTGGCTGCCTGCTTGTTCAGTCATTCCAATAAGGACACTGACTTAGGGAATGGACAACAGCAAGTTGGAAGGAACCTGGGTCCCTGCATGATCATATAGAACAGAGCCACCTTCCAACCTAGATGGCTCATTATGGAACTGCTATCAGCAAAGAACAATCCTCCCCATCTTCTTTAAGAAACTGTATATTGGGCAAAGGGAGGTGGCAGGTGTCTTATAGCTACAATAGCTTAACTTTACTAAGTAACTAACCTAACTAATACACAGTTCATCTTCATTTGTGGACTAGGAATAAAAATACACAATGTGCTTTTAGGAAGAAGAATTATATAATTGCCAAGGGAAGAGAGAAGTAATTTTTCATTCCTTTTCATTTCTCATGATTTACCCTTGTTACAGAGATAGAACATATACCCTTCACAGCTGATAAGTTCACACCCTAAGGGGATAGCAGTGGTGGGGGCAGTGGCTACCAGGTTGCAGTCTCGCCAGTAAGGCTTTGAGGGCTATGGCAGTTGCTCATCCATTTATCTTTCCCTAACAGTGTGGCTCCCTTCAATAGTGGGGAGGGAGGAATCAGGCATCTCACCACACACGGGAGGCTCAGGAGGGGCAAATACTGGGCATCTGGTCATTCCCATAGATGTGATACCAAGGGCCAATGTCAAAGGCACTTCCTACCTTAACCACCTGCTTGATGCCATTAATGGTGCTGTTCATGAGGGACTTCAGCATGTTGGCATCATTCAGAGAGTCTGCGTAGCGCACACACATGAACAGGATATGAGCCGGCAGCCCGGGGATCATGTTCACCACCACGCCACGGGGCTTCAAGTCTGAAGCAGAGAGAGCCAATGAGGATTACAGCTGACAGGTCAGCTCTTCTCCTAAGGAACCTGTGACTAGGGGCAGGGGCTTGTTTGCTTTTCTGTGCTTGATGCAGTGCCTGAATGTATATGGATTTATTTCCTCTTTGAGGAATTCCATCTGGCTCCTTTCTTGTCACAAAATACACAGGTGCCACTTGTTCCTCTTCTTGTTTACGAAGGACTTTCTCTTTCTTAAAAGGTTGAATAAGAGACAGAATCTTTATTTTTCCCTGGTGTGGAAACTCTGGATTTCAGACCCCCATTGTAAGAAAGGAACTCCAGTTCCATGCACCCCTACTCCAAGCTCTCTGATGAGAATGGAGTACAGTGTCTGCAATCACATGAAGCTGCCTTGAATAGGGAAAGCAGGCACACACCAGTGCAGCACAGGATGTCTAGCTGGCCTTGGGGAGAAGAGAGCGGTGGAGACGCACAGTGGGGATGAAGGGGAGAGATAAATCTTACAAAAAAAGTTAAGATAAGCAAACAAGGACGTCCCCCTGGCTGCATGAAGACAGAAGCACAAAGAAGAGGTTCACACTGTATGACGCCAGTGATGGGGGGAAAGAAAAGGGTGGGGGTGCTCACATGAGCTGAGGGGTTTCACTCGCAGAAGAGGAAGGAAGGCTACATGCTGGCTTTGTGTTTTGAGATCTTGGGGCCAGCTGACAGGGAGGCAGATTTTTCTCCCGATGCCAGAAAACCACGTGGAAGGTCACAGTGAAGACAGTGCAGTAAGATTGTTTCTATGACCACCAGATCCTGAGCATGCACATGGGACATTCCTGTAACTTGAGGCATGGCTGGGAAGCCCCATCACATTGCTGCAGAGAAATTTCTCGGAAGTCAAATGGAGCTCAGAGCCACAATTACTTCCATGATGGCTTCTGTGCTGAGACCCAAAAATGAGGTGATGTTTCTTTTCTACCCTGGTCCTACAATTTGGAAAAGGTCAGGGCAACGGTTCTCAACTGAGGACAGTTTTGGCCCCCACAGGACATTCGGCAATACCTGGAGACATCTTTTATTGTCATCACTAGGGGTTGCTGCTGGCTTCTAGCGAGTAGAAGTCAAGGATGCTGCTCCATCCTTTGTTACTCACCATTCGCAGAGTTAACAGGTCAACAGTGCTGAGGTTGAGAAACTCTGGGCTGGGGTAAGAAGCAGTGGAAGAAGAAAGTAGAAAAAGGACCACCCCTGCCCAGGACTTTGGCACTGACTGATGTGCAGATTCTCAAAGAGAAAGCAAAAATCCAGAGTTCCAGGTTTCAGTACCAAGAATGAGGTTCTGAATGAGCTTGGCCTCGTCTTCTCTCTTGTATTGCAGCATTCCAAGGTACTCCTTAGGTCCTGAGGATGAGTGCACATCATTGGCTGTAGACAGAGGCAAACAATCAGCTGAATACACAAAAGCAGCTTTCACAGGTCTCATAATGTGACTACTCTCCTACCCCATTCTGGCTGGTTTGCACGTAAATGTCTGTGGCTTTCAGATACATTAAAACTGTACTGTATTGTATCCTGAAGAATTTCTCCAAGTAGTGATTCCTCTTTGTGAGTATATGAGTGAGTACAGCTGCTGCTGAAAAGGCCCAGTTATCCTTTGAAGAGCCTTATGAGTGCCTGATATGTATCCAGCACATGGTAACAGGAAAGAAATCCTAGATATTGCCTTGTCTTCAAGATGCTGATGCTACTGTGAAAGAAGACTCGTGAAACATTTGGTGTGCAAAGTACCAATGTGCATGATCCTTACTGAGAGGGCTGTATTAGTTTCCCATGGCTGCTGTAAAAAGTTACTGCAAACACAGAGGCTTAAAACAACACAAATGTTTACTCGTACAGCTCTGGAGGTCAGAAGTCTGAAAGGTGAGCCAGGGTGGTGAATGGTGGTTCATTCATCACAATAGTGGGGATGCAGCGGGGGCTGGAAGCACAGACCTGGGCCCTGCTCTCATGGGGCAGACTGCCATTTGTCATTTATTACTGAAGGAAAAGGATCCTGAGTTTGCTTGTGGACATTTCAAATTTGAGGTGAGAGTTGGGTAAGTAAGAATTAAAGCCGCTCTTCAAAGAGATGAATATAGAAAAAGGAACAAACAAGACACAGCCTTGGCAATAAGGCTGGGAGGAAGAGGAAAAAGTAATAAGGAATGAAAGAGTGAGAAATGTGAGCAGGAGCTGAACACAGGCAAAGTTCAGTGATGGAAACAGAAGGAGGGATGAAGGGCTGAGGGTCCCTTTCACAGAGGCTCACAAGGATGCTTTATGTGTGCAGTGCAGTCCATGTTCAGGATGTCTGCTTCTTAGCTCTCTACTTTTCTAATAGAAATTTGGATACTAACTAATCCTACATATGTAACAAGGAGAGAAGGTGAATTTCAAGCAGTTAATTGAAAACTTGTTCACAATTTCATTTTTTAAAAAAGGGAGCTAACAGAGGAAGAGGTTAATGTATTAATTATAGGATGTCTCTTGCAGGTACATCAACGTATCTGGTATCATCTGAGCGGGAGGGAGCTGTCTTCTTGTCCCAAAGGATCTTTTCGTTAGCCCAGCACTAGGTCCCAAACCTCACCACTTGAGAATCATTCCTTTGGGTTTCATAAGCTTTGGACCAGAGAGAAAATAAACGAGTGCATGTTAGCCTTAGCTCAAAAGAATAAGAAAACAAGTATTGTTTCTTACCTTTTCCAGCTGTCTTGCTTAGTGTCTTGACTTGATCTTGTAGCTTTTTAATCACTCTGTCCTTCATGTCTAATTCTTCTTCAAGATCCTACAGCAATAAAAAGAAACCAGGATTTAGCTTAGAAGCACTTTAATCTATTTTTTTTCTTTTTTGGTAACAGCTTTATTGAGCTACAATACTGTTCACATACTGTACAACTCACCCACTTAAATTGTAAACTCAAAGGTTTTTTAGGGTAGTCAAGAGTTGTGCTACGATCACCATTATTTAATTCCAGAACATTTTGTTACTCCAAAAAGAAAACTAACCTTTAGTGTCACTCTCTAGTTCCTCATACCCTTCCAGCACCTAGCAACCACTCGTCTACTTTCTGTCTCTACGGATTTGCCTATTCTGGGCATCTCATATAAATAAATTCATAGAATAGGTTTTTTGTATGTCTGGCTTCTTTCGCTTAGCATAAGGTTTTCAAAATTCATCCATGCCGTAGCAAGTATCAGCATTTCACATATTCTTATGGCTGAATAATATCCTATTGTATGCATGCACTACATTTATCTTGCTCTTATTACATAGGAATGCCCATCATAGAGAATTTAAAAATATGAATGTGAGAAAATGGGCTTTCTAGATGTCAGAAGCTGGAGCCAGAGAAATGTTCAGAGATTTGGGCCTGGTTTTACCTTTCCTTCCTGATAAGGAGGTGGCCTTGCCCATGCTGAATTTGGTTCCAGAACCAGGAGAGTCCTTGGATACCTAGAAATACTTCCTATAAAGGACATACAGTGTTTAAGTTCTTCCAGATCTGAGCCTTTGACACATATAGAACTCAGGCTTCTCTGACCCAGAAAGACCCACCATGCAGGGTCACTGCAGCTGTGTGCCCTCTAGGGACTCTTGGGGCCAAGGGACATTGTGCTGTTTCTACTCTGTGCGGCCACCTCTCTCCCTGCCACCATTCTGTGTCCCTGGCTAGACATGTTAGGAACTCTGTTGACTTTAGAAGTGGAGGTGTCAGTAGAGCTTCTTCCCTCCAATTCAAGCCCATCTTATAATATATCTAATAAAATGGGTCACCCATCAACCCATAACTCAGGAAAAAAACCACTCTTAACATATTGATTTCATTCCTTTTTTCCCAACATGGTAAATGTACATTTTATAAAATTGGGATCATATTACATGCAAAATTTCAAATCCTACATTTTTCTCTAGTTATACTGCAGACATTTTCCCATGTCATTGATAATATACCCAAACCATCATTTTAACAGCCAAGTCATACTATATCATACAACAATTTAACCTTTGCTCTATTGTTAGATATGCATTTGATTCCTTTGGGTTGCTTTTTTTTCCTCTCTGATTATTAACACTATGATGATCACTCTGAACAAAAATCTTGGTCCACATGTTCAAGTATTTACTTAGGATAGAACCTTACAAGTTGTGTTACTGAGTCAAAGGGAATGTACTTTCCAAAGGTTCATGAGCCATACCTTCAAATAAGCCCTCAAGAAAGTTTATACCAATTTATATTCCCAGCAACCATGTATGACAGTGCCCATTTCAAGATGTTCTCTCCAGGAGCATCTCTATTAATTATTATTATTAGTAGTAGTAGTATTTTTAGAGATAGGGTTTTGCTCTGTCACCCAGGCTGGAGTGCAGTAGTGTGATCATAGCTTACTGTAGCCTCAACCTCCTGGGCTCAAGCAGTCCTCTTGCCTCAGCCTCCTGAGTAGCTAGAACTATAGGCATGCACCACCACACTTGGCTAGTTAAAAAAAAAAAAAGTTTTCCTTGTAGAGATGGGGTCTTGCTACATTGCCCTGGCTGGTTGAACTCCTGGCCTCAAGTCATACTTCTGCCATGACATCTTAAAGTGCTGGGATTACAGGTATGAGCCACTGTGCTAGGCCCAGATCTCTGCTAATTTGACAGGCAAAAATAATACCTAGTTTTAATTTTGAATTTCTTTGATAAATAGTGAAATTATTACTAAAAGTTTTTTTTTTTTTTTTTTTTAAATCTCTTAATAAGAATTTCCTTTTCAGTGACAAAAGAGTCTGGAAAAAAAAATTTTTCTTTTTTCTTTTTTTTGAGACGAAGTCTTGCTCTGTCGCCCGGGCTGGAGTGCAGTGGCCGGATCTCAGCTCACCGCAAGCTCCGCCTCCCAGGTTTACGCCATTCTCCTGCCTCAGCCTCCCCTGTAGCTGGGATTACAGGCGCCCGCCACCTCGCCCAGCTAGTTTTTTTGTATTTTTTAGTAGAGACGGGGTTTCACCGTGTTAGCCAGGATGGTCTCGATCTCCTGACCTCGTGATCCGCCCGTCTTGGCCTCCCAAAGTGCTGGGATTACAGGCTTGAGCCACTGCGCCCGGCAAAAAAAATTTTTCTTTGACTCAAAGCATCACATAGTGGCTTGAACAGTGTCACCCTGAAATTCATGTCCAACTCAAACTCCAGAATGTGGTGACTTTATATGGAAATAGGATCCTTGCAGCTGTGGTAAGCTGAGAGTCAATATGAGAGATGGCCACTACAATTTAGGGTGGGCTGTAAATCCAATGCAGATGTCCTTATAACCGACAGAAAAGAACACAGAGACAGACAGGGAGAAGGCCAGGTGCAGTGAGGCAGAGGCTGGAGTCACACTGCCCCAAACCAAGGAAGACCTGGAGCCCTCTAGAAGCTGGGAGAGGCAAGGACGGGTTTTGCTTAGAGACTTCGGAGGAGTGTGCCCTGCTGACACCTTGACTTCAGACTTCTGACCTCCATAATGGAGAGAACACATTTCTGTTGTTTTAAGGCACCTGGTTTGTGGTCATTTGTCACGGCAGCCCTGGCAAACTAATACAGATCAGGTCTCATCTGTGGGTAGAATCCGCCGGCTAATGTATAGAGATGATACTCTTGTTGTATGTCCCTCTGCTTATATGTAACAGTGAGGCTACTCCAGGTTCAGAAAGAGCTATGGAAATGAACACGTCAGGCCTGTCGGCTCCCCAGCTCAGCGCACCTGTGGGGAGCAAAGCCAGACACTCAGAGGAGCTCCAGAAGAGGGCACCAGGACCGGGCTGTGCTCTGGGGCACCAGGAACGAACTCATAAATCACAATGCACTGGGACAGTCAGAGTAAAGGATCAAGTGGGATGACATGCGCAGCACACGCATGACCCACCCATGTAGCTTCTCCCTGACCACTGGCTCCACTGAGATCCCAGGGGCCCACAGAAGGCAAGGCAAGGCAGCCTCACACACATGGACAGCAGGCGGTTGCTTCTCTGGTGTAATATGAGGATTCTAGTCTCCGAGAAAGTTATATCCACCTCAGAAAAGACAGCCATCATGTAGGTGCCACTGATTGGAATTTGTTACTTCCTATTAAATGTTAAACTCCTGGAATGTCTCTTTTTGGATGTAACCATTCTTCAGAGTTAAACCCTGACACCCAAAATGTGTTTTTCCTCTATCAGGCTTTTCCTGTGAGATTGGAAATAGGGGCCCTGTCAGCGGGGAGAAGGGCACGTGGGCATGTCCACACTGACCCACTGGACTCGTCAGCCCTCCTGGGTCACCCTCTTGGAAGCTCTCAGGTCTCGAAGGGGCCCAAGAGGGTCTCAGCTCCTAGGAAAGTGGCCTACCTGTCACTTCAGCACTTCTCAGTCTTCCGGCTTCCATACAGCATCACAATTTCAAAATCATTGCTGGGACTTGACGTACAGTTACCCAATTTCATTTTGGTAAGGGCATTTAAAACTCAGAAAAGACCTTAACCACTTTTAAAAAGTTTCTAAGCCTTCCATCGACATCATGATCGTTTCATAGAAGAACATTTTGACTCTTAAAATTGTGGGAAGGCCACCCCCTGAGAAGAAAGCATGGGCACTTACATGGAGTGAGTTTTGCTGGGTAAAGCACTCACACGTAGGCCTTGCTAGCCTCAGTGTGTTCCAGAGCATGGTGACTCCATCCTGGATGGTGCCGTCCACTGATAGTGCTGGGGAACCACGGCCTGCACCTCACTGTCTCTCCTCCTTCACCCTCCCCAGGCTGGCCTGTAAGTCTCTGAGGCCTGTAAGTCCCCAACGCCTTCCCAAAGCCAACCTCAGAGACCACGTGTCTTTTGGGATAAGAAAACAGACGGTTCTGATAGAAGGACCTTTGGTCTATAGATGTTAATTATATGCTTTAGGCGGCACGTCCCCCCTTTCAGCATCATTTGCACACAGACAGTCTCTATCACCAAGTTAGAAGACTTCTCACCCTGTTTTCCAAAGTGAGCCGAGATGCTTCCTGCCAGAAGTTACTCTTGACTTCACTTTCAGTTTCAAATTGTTTCTTCAAGTGGTCACTGGCCTCCTGCATTTCTTGAATCTTATCAATCAGCTTCTCCTTCTCTTTGGTATGTATTTCATTCTGGGCTTCCATGGCCCTGAGAAAGGGAGGGAGGAATGGCTAGTATCAGTATGACCGTCATGGAGAAGTCACTCACTGTCATAGCAAGTGGTGATATTTCCAAAGATGGGAGAACACCGTGGCCAATTTCTGTGTAAAGCAAATAGTACTTGAATAGGGGCGTCCTTCTGGGGGAAGGAAAAGAGACCAGGACTGGCTGGGACAGAAAATTGTCCATGGACTGCTCTAGTCTCCTTCACCCAATAAGAGGTTCCATTCTCCACCCAACCCCAGCCCCACTCACTGTTCCCATGAGACATCCACGCCCACCATACCCTGTGACAGCTCAGCAGTCATCCCCTTTGTGACCAGCCTGGGGACCAGACACTCACAAAGCCAGGGATCAGATAGAAGAGAGGAGGGGAGACCATGAGAAGAGTTCCAAAATGGTGCCTTGCTCCTTTTCCACTACTTTGGGTCCTCATCCTACTGATAAAGTCACATGACTAAAGATGCTCTTGGGGATGTCAAGTGTCCATTTATTATTTTGGAAAAATAACTGTCTCAACAAGTTGGCAAAAAAACAGAACATTCTCCCCACAAGGCTCTGCCAGGGCATGAGGCCCTTTGTTGGTCAGGATGGAAATTTGGGGGGATTAGCAATGAAGATTTTCCATCGACATGGGTTTTTAATTCTTACCCTAAATCTAAATAGTCTGCTAATAGAAACCGTTCTCTCTCACAGACTCTTATCCGTTGTTTGAACAGATTATTCAAATGCATGGTATAGCATTTCAAGGGTACAAAAGTGTACATATACAGTGAAAAGTACGGGTCCTCCCCTCCTCTGTGCATCAGTCACCAAGCCTGAAGGCAACTGCCTGGAGGCAACCAATGTATTGTTCCTTAACCATCTCCCAGAGATGCTGCAGCTGCTGCTGCTGCTGAGTGTGCTGTACATACACATATTTTTTCCTTCCCATTGGAATGGCAATATATCACATATATTAATTACCATCTGGCTTTTTGGCATTAGTAACACATCTTGGTATATTCTACAGTTTCAGAAAAGCATTACATGAGCATGAACTTGAGGTACACACATATTTACACTTACTTTCTTTGTGTTCCTTCCTCCTCTTGACTGCGATTTAACTGATTAGACAATTCTTCTAGTTTTCCTATAATAAGAAGAACTGTCAATACTTTGTGGGGGGTGGGGGGGCATATCACTGCATTCTGATTTGGGTTTGGTATTATTTTCAATTTTTAAAAGTCCTAAACCAGGGGTGTCCAATCTTTTGGCTTCTCTGGCCCATATTGGAATAAGAATTGTCTTGGGCCACATATAAAATACACTAACAGTAACAATAGCTGATGAGCTGAAAAAAAAATTGCAAAAAAAATCTCGTTTTCAGAAAGTTTACGAATTTGTGTTGGGCCTCCTTGAAAGCTGTCCTGCGCTGCATGTGGCCCATGGGCTGTGGCTTGAACAAGCTTGTCTTAAACTGTATCCAGGCAGAGATTAACTTTTATTTGGTCTGAACAATGTTTAAACATTTTTAAACCATCATTTAAAAATTATAATATTTCACATAAAAATCTGGATTCCTGGGTTTTCTTTAAAAATAGGAATCTCTAGCAATACTGGGCTCATATTCCCACTGGGCAACAATCACTGGAGCTTGGAGGCAGAAGCCTCTTTATTTTACTGTATTTTTTTCAGAGACAGGATCTCACTGTGTCACCCAGGCTGGAGTGCAGTGGCGCAATCATGGCTCGCTTCAGCCATCACCTCCCGGGCTCAAGTGGTCCTTGCACTTCAGTCTCCCACACAGCTGGGACTACAGGAACATACTGCCATGCCTGACTTATGTTTTAAAATTTTTTGGGCTGGGTTCAGTAGCTCTTGGCTATAATCCCAGCACTTTGGGAGGCCAAGGTAGGTGGATCACCTGAAGCCAGGAGCTCAAGACCAACCCGGCCAACGGCGAAACCCCATCTCTGCTAAAAATACAAAAAAAAAAAAAAAAAAAAATTAGCTGGGTGTGGTGGTGGGTGCCTGTAATCCCATATACTCAGGAAGCTGAGGCAGGAGAATCGCTTGATCCTGGGAGGCGGAGGCTCCAGTAAGCAGAGATCGCACCATTGCACTCTAGCCTGGGCGACAAGAGTGAAACTCAGTCTCAAAAAGAAAAAAAAAAAGTTTGTAGAGATGAGGTTTCATCATATTGCCCAGACTGGCAGACTGGTCTCAAACTCGAACTCCTGGCTTTAAATGATCCACCCGTCTCTGCTTCCCAAAGTGCTGGGATTACAGGTGTGAGCCACTGCACTCAGCCTGCACCTCCTTTAAATGTCCTACATACCTTCCCATATGTTTCAACTAGCCCCCTTCTCACATTTGTTACCTGCCCAGCCCCCTGGAGAACCAGAGTTTAAAACCCCCGAGTACGAGGACATTTCAGTGTCACTTCCTGGGTACGGGAAACCATCTTCTACAAGCAGGTTCATGATGGTTTCAGTTACCTTTCATTTTCTCAGTTTGTTCATTCAGGCGGATTTCAAGATCTTGCTTCTGCTTCTCCAATTCTGAAATTTGCTGTTTAAAGTCTGGGATCATCTTTAGAGAAGAATTAGAAATATCAGAATATAAAATACTTTGATCTATGAACTTTAAAATATCAGAAGCAAACTAAACTGTCTTGGCATTCAGCCTGCGGAACATATAATTGTGTAAAAGAGCTGGCCACGACATTAGACTGGATTAACATTCTTTTTTTTTTTAACCTCAAAATCTATATAGTCTCGGGAAACACCAGTGTGCTCAGAGGAAGCAGTTCTCATACAGCTACGATAGCAAGAGAAGGATGTGTACATGTATAGAAATCCTATGTTGAGTTGAGGGAGGAATTGGGTGAAGAAATGGCAGCCAGCCTCTTTGGTCCAAGCCCAGAGCCATCATCTCCTCATCTAGGAACAGGGAAAGCCATCT
Organism: Papio anubis; assembly: GCF_008728515.1. Taxonomy (NCBI): domain Eukaryota; kingdom Metazoa; phylum Chordata; class Mammalia; order Primates; family Cercopithecidae; genus Papio; species Papio anubis. The sequence goes on from NC_044982.1 coordinate 135,807,771, forward strand.
CAAAGGGTCCCACTGCAACTTTTGAATTCCAGGACACGCACTGCTCTGTTAGTAGAGGTCTGAAATCACCCAGTAAGTTTCTCAATCCTTTGTCCCTATCTGTATATTTCCTTACACGTCTATTGCCTCTACCTGCAGTTAGGTTAAACAGGGTTGTTTTTTTTTTTCCTTCCCCAAGTTTATAAACATGCTCATTTTAAAACTGAGTGGCTGAGATCCAGGCCTCCGAAGTCTAAATGAAGAATACAGACAGCCACTGATTTACGATGGCTCAACTTACTATTTTTTGAGTTTGTGATGGTGTGAAAGTGATACGCATTTAGTAGAAACCATACTTCAAGCAGCCATTCAACCATTCTGTGTTTCACTTTCACAGTATAGTATTTGATAAATTACATGAGATATTCAACACTTTATTATAAAAATAGGCTTTGTGTTAGATGATTTTGCCCAAGCGCAAGCGAATGTAAGCATTCCGAGCACGTTTAAAGCAGGCTGGGCTAAGCTACGATGCCTGGTAGGTTAGGTGTATTATATGCATTCTCAACTTACAATACAATACTTCCAACAAACGATGGGTTTATTGGGACATAGCCCCATGGTAAGCTGAGGAGCATCTGTACTTGTTTGACTGTGCAATTGTGTCTCATTGCAAATTCCTCATTGAAATTTCATCCAAGGAAAAAACAAAGGTGTAAAGGTCCCCCACTACTGTTCCCTGTGTCCACCCCTGGTCCTCAACTGCTGCTACAGCCCCGGGATTTCCTAACACTCCCAGTTTAGGGAGAGGAGAGGGTAGTAAGGAAGTAGGGGAGCAGCAGCCAGTGAGGTAGGACAAGAATGCTGGGAGAGCTGGGCATCCTGGAAGCCAAGAGAACAAGGCGGAGAGGGCAAGATTAGCATCGCCGGGGGCTGCTGAGACACAGTAAGATGAGGGTGCAAAGGAACTCTTAGTGCTCAGCTCTGTGCAGGCAGAGTCAGCCAGTGGTGGGGGCACACGACAGAATGGGGTGGTGGGCAGTGAATGGGAGGTGTGTGAAGGGAGTATGCCTAGAGGGTCTTCGTAAGTCTGACTAACTCACCAAAGAAATGGGTGATGGCCACAGGAGTGTGGGGTTAAGACAGAGATGGCTTTTTGAGTGAGGAGATTCCTAAAGCATTTCTTCAGGCCAGTAGGCATGAGTTGGAAGAAAGAATGAGACAAATGCAGTGGTTAGGAATGCATGTCATGGAAGAGGAAGCCCTTGAAAAGGTGAGATTTGAAGGCCAGGCACGGTGGTTTATGCCACTTTGGGAGGCCGAGGTGGGCGGATCACGAGGTCAGGAGTTCAAGACTAGCCTTGCCCACATAGTGAAACCCTGTCTCTACTAAAAATGCAAAATTAGCTGGGCGTGGTAGTGGGTGCCTGTAATCCCAGCTACTTGGGAGGCTGAGGTAGGAGAATTGCTTGAACCCGGGAGGTGGAGGTTGCAGTGAGCTGCAATTGCACCACTGCACTCCAGCCTGGGTGACAGAGTGAGACTCTGTCTCAAAAAAAAAAAAAAAAAATGAGATTTGAAGCATGAGCAGGACTGGCCTTCTGACACACTCCTGTTTCAAGAGCTACCCTTCAATTTTGTGGTCACTTTCCAAGGGGTTAAGGCTGGATTTAAATACAGACTTTAAAACATACACACTTACGCACACACACACAATCACAGCACCTGCACCCATCCTGTGGTGAACACACACACTCTTGTATCAGAGTGCTCTCTGGTCTGCAGTCATTTTATAGTTTAATCACCAGACTGAGTTATTTCACTTCTGGAAAAAGTAATTTATATCCACTCTTTTACTGCCAAGAAACTGAATTTGACTCCATTGACAAAGAACATCTCTAGTATGATGGCCACGACTGGGGCCCCTGGCTGAGACCATACCATATTCTCTGATGTTAGCCTGGTCACTTCAAGACGGATGCTTTCATTGATGTCATTTTCTTCTCTGAATAACTTCTGCAGGTGGTTGATTTCTTGACTTAGATGCACCACTTTGAAATTCAAAGCTTCAATCTCCTTTTCGTAGCACTCCTTCTGAGACTGGAAATGGCTCTCCAAAACACTATTAAAGGAAGGGTCAGGAAATAAACTGCATGGCCTTTATTCTGCTGTACGGACGGCTGGGAGGCAGTTATGAAGACCCACGAGAGCCGTGCACAAAGTACATCAAGTTTACTTATGCACTCACAGTTACAGGCTACAGAATCAGGAATGCCTAATTATAAAATCTTCTAGCTAGTTAGGAAGCATTATGTGGGGGTTAACATGTAGTTAACAATGAAGAAAATTTTAGAGGTTATTGTATTTTTACACTCTTAATAGTTAAAAAATTTTGGCCGGACGCACTGGCTCACGCCTGTAATCCCAACACTTTGGGAGGCCGAGGTGGGTGGATCACTTGAGGTCAGGAGTTTGAGACCAGCCTAGACAACATGATGAAACCCCGTCTCTACTAAAAATACAAAAATTAGGCCGGGCGCGGTGGCTCAAGCCTGTAATGCCAGCACTTTGGGAGGCCGAGACGGGCGGATCACGAGGTCAGGAGATCGAGACCATCCTGGCTAACACAATGAAACCCCGTCTCTACTAAAAAAAATACAAAAAAAAATTAGCCGGGCGTGGTGGCGGCGCCTGT